>NC_053025.1:30171301-30272423 GCF_003073215.2 Triticum urartu
GACCCATTCCATTAGCTTAGCACCCGATCGTTTAGTATGTTGCTATTGCTTTCTTCATGACATATACATGTTCCTATGACTATGAGATTATGCAACTCCCATTTGCCGGAGGAACACTTTGGGTGCTACCAAACGTCACAACGTAACTGGGTGATTATAAAGGAGCATTACATGTGTATCCAAAGGTAGATGTTGGGTTGGCGTATTTCGAGATTAGGATTTGTCACTCCGATTGTCGGAGAGGTATCTCTGGGCCCTCCCGGTAATACACATCACATAAGCCTTGCAAGCATTACAACTAATATGTTAGTTGTGAGATGATGTATTACGGAACGAGTAAAGAGACTTGCCGGTAACGAGATTGAACTAGGTATTGGATACCGACGATCGAATCACGGGCAAGTAACATACCGATGACAAAGGGAACAACGTATGTTGTTATGTGGTCTGACCGATAAATATCTTCGTAGATTATGTAGGAGCCAATATGGGCATCCAGGTCCCGCTATTGGTTATTGACCGGAGACGTGTCTCGGTCATGTCTACATTGTTCTCGAACCCGTAGGGTCCGCACGCTTAAGGTTACGATGACAGTTATATTATGAGTTTATGCATTTTGATGTACCGAAGGTTGTTCGGAGTCCCGGATGTGATCACGGACATGACGAGGAGTCTCGAAATGGTCGAGACGTAAAGATTGATATATTGGAAGCCTATATTTGGATATCGGAAGTGTTCCGGGTGAAATCGGGATTTTACCGGGTTACCGGGAGGTTACCGGAACCCCCCCGGGAGCCATATGGGCCTTCATGGGCCTTAGTGGAAAGGAGAAAGGGGCAGCCCAAGGTGTCTGCGCACCTCCCCCCTCCCCTAGTCCTATTAGGACTAGGAGAAGGTGGCCGGCCCCCCTCTCTCTCTTTCCCCCCTTGGGAATCCTAGTTGGAATAGGATTGGGGGGGGGAGTCCTACTCCCGGAAGGAGTAGGACTCCTCCTGCGCCCTCCTCCTGGCCGGCGCACCCCTCCCCCTTGGCTCCTTTATATACTGAGGCAGAGGCACCCCAGAAACACACAAGTTGATCCACGTGATCTATTCCTTAGCCGTGTGCGGTGCCCCCTGCCACCATATTCCTCGATAATACTGTAGCGGAGTTTAGGCGAAGCCCTGCTGCTGTAGTTCATCAAGATCATCACCACGCCGTCGTGCTAACGGAACTCTTCCCCGACACTTTGCTGGATTGGAGTCCGGGGATCTTCATCAAGCTGAACGTGTGCTTGAACTCGGAGGTGCCGTAGTTTCGGTGCTTGATCGGTTGGATCGTGAAGACGTACGACTACTTCCTCTACGTCGTGTCAGCGCTTCCGCAGTCGGTCTACGTTGGGTACGTAGACAACACTCTCCCCTCTCGTTGCTGTGCATCACATGATCTTGCGTGTGTGTAGGAATTTTTTTGAAATTACTACGAAACCCAAAAGTGGCATCCGAGCCTAGGTTATTTATGTTGATGTTATATGCACGAGTAGAACACAAGTGAGTTGTGGACGATACAAGTCATACTGCCTACCAGCATGTCATACTTTGGTTCGGCGGTATTGTTGGACGAGACGACCCGGACCAACCTTACGCGTACGCTTACGCGAGACCGGTTCCCTTGACGTGCTTTGCACATAGAGGGCTTGCGGGCGACTGTCTCTCCAACTTTAGTTGAACCGAGTGTGGCTACGCCCGGTCCTTGCGAAGGTTAAAACGAAGTCTATTTGACAAACTATCGTTGTGGTTTTGATGCGTAGGTGAGATTGGTTCTTACTTAAGCCCGTAGCAGCCACGTAAAACTTGCAACAACAAAGTAGAGGACGTCTAACTTGTTTTTGCAGGGCATGTTGTGATGTGATATTGTCAAGGCATGATGCTGAATTTTATTGTATGAGATGATCATGTTTTGTAACCGAGTTATCGGCAACTGGCAGGAGCCATATGGTTGTCGCTTTATTGTATGCAATGCAATCGCGATGTAATGCTTTACTTTATTACTAAACGGTAGTGATAGTCGTGGAAGCATGAGATTGGCGAGACGACAACGATGCTACGATAGAGATCAAGGTGTCGCGCCGGTGACGATGGTGATCATGACGGTGCTTCGGAGATGGAGATCACAAGCACAAGATGATGATGGCCATATCATATCACTTATATTGATTGCATGTGATGTTTATATTTTTATGCATCTTATCTTGCTTTGATTGACGGTAGCATTATAAGATGATCTCTCACTAAATTATCAAGAAGTGTTCTCCCTGAGTATGCACCGTTGCCAAAGTTCGTCGTGCCCAGACACCACGTGATGATCGGGTGTGATAAGCTCTACGTCCATCTACAACGGGTGCAAGCCAGTTTTTGCACAAGCAGAATACTCAGGTTAAACTTGACGAGCCTAGCATATGCAGATATGGCCTCGGAACACGGAGACCAAAAGGTCGAGCGTGAATCATATAGTAGATATGGTCAACATAAACGATGTTCACCATTGAAAACTACTCCATCTCACGTGATGATCGGTTATGGTTTAGTTGATTTGGATCACGTAATCACTTAGAAGATTAGAGGGATGTCTATCTAAGTGGGAGTTCTTAAAGTAATATGATTAATTGAACTTAAATTTATCATGAACTTAGTCCCTGATAGTATCTTGCTTGTTTATGTTGATTGTAGATAGATGGCTCGTGCTGTTGTTCCGTTGAATTTTAATGCGTTCCTTGAGAAAGCAAAGTTGAAAAGATGATGGTAGAGATTACACGGACTGGGTCCGTAACTTGAGGATTATCCTCATTGCTGCTCAGAAGAATTACGTCCTGGAAATACCGCTAGGTGCCAGGCCTGCTGCTGGAGCAACACCAGATGTTATGAACGTCTGGCAGAGCAAAGCTGATGACTACTCGATAGTTCAGTGTGCCATGTTTTACGGCTTAGAATCGGGACTTCAACGACGTTTTGAACGTCATGGAGCATATGAGATGTTCCAGGAGTTGAAGTTAATATTTCAAGCAAATGCCCGAATTGAGAGATATGAAGTCTCCAATAAGTTCTATAGCTGCAAGATGGAGGAGAACAGTTCTGTCAGTGAGCATATACTCAAAATGTCTGGGTATAATAATCACTTGATTCAATTGGGAGTTAATCTTCCGGATGATTGCGTCATTGACAGAATTCTCCAATCACTACCACCAAGCTACAAGAGCTTCGTGATGAACTATAATATGCAAGGGATGAACAAGACTATTCCCGAGCTCTTCGCAATGCTGAAAGCTGCGGAGGTAGAAATCAAAAAGGAGCATCAAGTGTTGATGGTTAACAAGACCACTAGTTTCAAGAAAAAGGGCAAAGGGAAGAAGAAGGGGAACTTCAAGAAGAACGGCAAGCAAGTTGCTGGTCGGGAGAAGAAACCCAAGTCTGGACCTAAGCCTGAAACTGAGTGCTTCTACTGCAAGCAGACTAGTCACTAGAAGCGGAACTGCCCCAAGTATTTGGCGGATAAGAAGGATGGCAAGGTGAACAAAGGTATATGTGATATACATGTTATTGATGTGTACCTTACTAGAGCTCGCAGTAGCACCTGGGTATTTGATACTGGTTCTGTTGCTAATATTTGCAACTCGAAACAGGGACTACGGAATAAGCGGGCACTGGCAAAGGACGAGGTGACGATGCGCGTGGGAAACGGTTCCAAAGTCGATGTGATCGCGGTCGGCACGCTACCTCTACATCTACCTTCGGGATTAATATTAGACCTAAATAATTGTTATTTGGTGCCAGCGTTGAGCATGAACATTATATCTGGATCTTGTTTAATGCGAGACGGTTATTCATTTAAATCAGATAATAATGGTTGTTCTATTTATATGAGTAATATCTTTTATGGTCATGCACCCTTGAAGAGTGGTCTATTTTTATTGAATCTCGATAGTAGTAATACACATATTCATAATGTTGAAGCCAAAAGATGCAGAGTTGATAATGAAAGTGCAACCTATTTGTGGCACTGTCGTTTAGGTCATATCGGTGTAAAGCGCATGAAGAAACTCCATACTGATGGACTTTTGGAACCACTTGATTATGAATCACTTGGTCCTTGCGAACTGTGCCTCATAGGCAAGATGACTAAAACACCGTTCTCTGGTACTATGGAGAGAGCAACAGATTTGTTGGAAATCATACATACCGATGTATGTGGTCCGATGAATATTGAGGCTCGTGGCGGATATCGTTATTTTCTCACCTTCACAGATGATTTAAGCAGATATAGATATATCTACTTAATGAAACATAAGTCTGAAACATTTGAAAAGTTCAAAGAATTTCAGAGTGAAGTTGAAAATCATCGTAACAAGAAAATAAAGTTTCTACGATCTGATCGTGGAGGGGAATATTTGAGTTACGAGTTTGGTGTACATTTGAAAAACTGTGGAATAGTTTCGCAACTCACGCCACCCGGAACACCACAGGGTAATGGTGTGTCCGAACGTCGTAATCGTACTTTACTAGATATGGTGCGATCTATGATGTCTCTTACTGATTTACCGCTATCGTTTTGGGGTTATGCTCTAGAGACGGCTGCATTCACATTAGACCATCAAAATCCGTTGAGACGACGCCTTATGAACTGTGGTTTGGCAAGAAACCAAAGTTGTCGTTTCTTAAAGTTTGGGGCTGCGATGCTTATGTGAAAAAGCTTCAACCTGATAAGCTCGAACCCAAATCGGAGAAATGTGTCTTCATAGGATACCCAAAGGAAACTGTTGGGTACACCTTCTATCACAGATCTGAAGGCAAAACATTCGTTGCTAAGAATGGATCCTTTCTATAGAAGGAGTTTCTCTCGAAAGAAGTGAGTGGGAGGAAAGTAGAACTTGATGAGGTAAATGTACCTGCTCCCTTACTGGAAAGTAGTTCATCACAGAAAACTGTTTCAGTGACACCTACACCAGTTAGTGAGGAAGCTAATGATAATGATCATGAAACTTCAGATCAAGATACTACTGAACCTCGTAGATCAACCAGAGTAAGATCCGCACCAGAGTGGTACGGTAATCCTGTTCTGGAAGTCATGCTACTAGATCATGATGAACCTACGAACTATGAAGAAGCGATGGTGAGCCTAGATTCCGCAAAGTGGCTTGAAGCCATGAAATCTGAGATGGGATCCATGTATGAGAACAAAGTATGGACTTTGGTTGACTTGCCCGATGATCGGCAAGCAATTGAGAATAAATGGATCTTTAAGAAGAAGACTGACGCTGATGGTAATGTTACTGTCTACAAAGCTCGACTTGTCGCAAAAGGTTTTCGACAAGTTCAAGGGGTTGACTACGATGAGACCTTTTCACCCGTAGCGATGCTTAAGTCCGTCCGAATCATGTTAGTGATTGCCGCATTTTATGATTATGAAATTTGGCAGATGGATGTCAAAACTGCATTCCTGAATGGATTTCTGGAAGAAGAGTTGTATATGATACAACCGGAAGGTTTTGTCGATCCAAAGGGAGCTAACAAAGTGTGCAAGCTCCAGCGATCCATTTATGGACTGGTGCAAGCCTCTTAGAGTTGGAATAAACGTATTGATAGTGTGATCAAAGCATTTGGTTTTATACAGACTTTTGGAGAAGCCTGTATTTACAAAAAAGTGAGTGGGAGCTCTGTAGCATTTCTGATATTATATGTGGATGACATATTGCTGATTGGAAATGATATAGAATTTCTGGATAGCATAAAGGGATACTTGAATAAGAGTTTTTCTATGAAAGACCTCGGTGAAGCTGCTTACATATTAGGCATTAAGATCTATAGAGATAGATCAAGACGCTTAATTGGACTTTCACAAAGCACATACCTTGAAATTTTTTTGAAGAAGTTCAAAATGGATCAAGCAAAGAAAGGGTTCTTGCCTGTGTTACAAGGTGTGAAGTTGAGTAAGACTCAATGCCCGACCACTGCAGAAGATAGAGAGAATATTAAAGATGTTCCCTATGCATCAGCCATAGGATCTATCATGTATGCAATACTGTGTACCAGACCTGATGTGTGCCTTGCTATAAGTTTAGCAGGGAGGTACCAAAGTAATCCAGGAGTGGATCACTGGACAGCGGTCAAGAACATCCTGAAATACCTGAAAAGGACTAAGGATATGTTTCTCGTATATGGAGGTGACAAAGAGCTCACCGTAAAAGGTTACGTTGATGCAAGCTTGGACACTGATCCAGACGATTCTAAATCGCAAACCGGATACGTGTTTACATTAAATGGTGGAGCTGTCAGTTGGTGAAGTTCTAAACAAAGCGTCGTAGCGGGATCTACATGTGAAGCAGAGTACATAGCTGCTTCGGAAGCAGCGAACGAAGGAGTCTGGATGAAGGAGTTCATATCCGATCTAGGTGTCATACCTAATGCATCGGGTCCAATGAAAATCTTTTGTGACAATACTGGTGCAATTGCCTTGGCAAAGGAATCCAGATTTCACAAAAGGACCAAAAACATCAAGAGACGCTTCAACTCCATCCGGGATCTAGTCCAGGTGGGAGACATAGAGATTTGCAAGATACATACGGATCTGAATGTTGCAGACCCGTTGACTAAGCCTCTTCCACGAGCAAAACATGATCAGCACCAAGGATCCATGGGTGTTAGAATCATTACAGTGTAATCTAGATTATTGACTCTAGTGCAAGTGGGAGACTGAAGGAAATATGCCCTAGAGGCAATAATAAAGTTATTATTTATTTCCTTGTAATCATGATAAATGTTTATTATTCATGCTAGAATTGTATTAACCGGAAACATAATGCATGTGTGAATACATAGACAAACAAAGTGTCACTAGTATGCCTCTACTTGACTAGCTCGTTAATCAAAGATTGTTATGTTTCCTGACCATGAACAATGAGTTGTTATTTGATTAACGAGGTCACATCATTAGTTGAATGATCTGATTGACATGACCCATTCCATTAGCTTAGCACCCGATCGTTTAGTATGTTGCTATTGCTTTCTTCATGACATATACATGTTCCTATGACTATGAGATTATGCAACTCCCATTTGCCGGAGGAACACTTTGGGTGCTACCAAACGTCACAACGTAACTGGGTGATTATAAAGGAGCATTACATGTGTATCCAAAGGTAGATGTTGGGTTGGCGTATTTCGAGATTAGGATTTGTCACTCCGATTGTCGGAGAGGTATCTCTGGGCCCTCCCGGTAATACACATCACATAAGCCTTGCAAGCATTACAACTAATATGTTAGTTGTGAGATGATGTATTACGGAACGAGTAAAGAGACTTGCCGGTAACGAGATTGAACTAGGTATTGGATACCGACGATCGAATCACGGGCAAGTAACATACCGATGACAAAGGGAACAACGTATGTTGTTATGTGGTCTGACCGATAAATATCTTCGTAGATTATGTAGGAGCCAATATGGGCATCCAGGTCCCGCTATTGGTTATTCACCGGAGACGTGTCTCGGTCATGTCTACATTGTTCTCGAACCCGTAGGGTCCGCACGCTTAAGGTTACGATGACAGTTATATTATGAGTTTATGCATTTTGATGTACCGAAGGTTGTTCGGAGTCCCGGATGTGATCACGGACATGACGAGGAGTCTCGAAATGGTCGAGACGTAAAGATTGATATATTGGAAGCCTATATTTGGATATCGGAAGTGTTCCGGGTGAAATCGGGATTTTACCGGGTTACCGGGAGGTTACCGGAACCCCCCCGGGAGGGTTAATGGGCCTAGTGGGCCTTTGGAGAAGAGGAGAGGTGGCCAGGGCAGGGCCACGCGCCCCTCCCCCTTAGTCCGAATAGGACAAGGAGAGGGGGGCGGCGCCCCCTTTCCTTCCTCTCTCCCTCCTCTTCCCGCCTCCACTCCTAATCCAACAAGGAAAAGGGAGGGTGTCGGTGTCAAAACCGGCGGATCTCGGGTAGGGGGTCCCGAACTATGCATCTAGGCTGGATGGTAACAGGAGACAAGGGACATGAAGTTTTACCCAGGTCTGGGCCCTCTCGATGGAGGTAAAACCCTACGTCCTGCTTTATTAATATTGATGATATGGGTAGTACAAGAGTAGATCTACCACGAGATCGAGGAGGCTAAACCCTAGAAGCTAGCCTATGGTATGATTGTTGATGTGTACGTCGTCCTACGGACTAAAACCCTCCGGTTTATATAGACACCGGATAGGGTTAGGGTTACATGGAGTCAGTTACAATGGTAGGAGATCTACATGTCCATATCGCCAAGCTTGCCTTCAACGCCAAGGAAAGTCCCTCCCGAACACGGGACGAAGTCTTCAATCTTGTATCTTCATAGTCCAGGAGTCCGGCTGAAGGTATAGTTCGGCTATCCGAACACCCCCTAATCGAGGACTCCCTTAGTAGCCCCTGAACCAGGCTTAAATGACGAGTCTGGCGCGCAGATTGTCTTCGGCATTGCAAGGTGGGTTCCTCCTCCAAGTATTTCGTAGAAGATTTTGAACACAAAGATAGTGTCAGGCTCGGCAAAATAAGTTTCCACATATTGCCATAGAGAGAATAATATTTACACCAATCTAATCTGCTGACGTATTCCGTAGCGTGACACACCACGGCCAAGCCTTTATCCAAGTCGTTTCATTATCCCATCTCAGCGCGTTATGCGAGGTGATTTCCTTGGCACGTCTTGTTAAAGCAGAGATCGTGTCCCCTTATCCCGGGATTCTCATCAATACGGGCGTGGGTAACCCAACCGCGCCATTGATTACGGCGCTTGGAGATAAGCGAGTTTTACCAGGCTGGTGGGGACATGTAGTTGCGTCCACCCATATAAGGGGAAAATGATCCCCCTTTTCACCTACGCCTTTTTCCTCCTTCGCCTATCCATTCTTACGCACTCGAGCTCCAGCGCCCAAGTCCGCACTCCCCACCTCAACCTCCTCCAGCCATGTCCGGAGCGGGAGGCAAGTGGATGGTCTCCTCCGTCACGGAGGGACATATCAAAAAGCTGAGGAAGGCCGGATACCTATCTAACGACATCGCGTACCTGTCGGATTTCGGGTTCCGGCAGACCCTTGAGGTTCGAACACTGGGGTGCACGTGGAGATTTCGCCTCCTACCTTCCTGCACCCCTCCGCCACGCTAGGATCAAAGCTACGAAAAGAACAACACAGGGACACAGGGTTTATACTGGTTCGGGCCACGTTGTGGTGTAATACCCTACTCCAGTGTGCGGTGTGGTGGATTGCCTCTTGGGCTGATGATATAGTGGACAGTACAAGGAAGAGCAGCCTGCGAGGGTCTGTTCTTGGCTGGGGCGATGAACTGCTGGAGAAGTTCAGCCACCTTTCTCTATCTCTCTCTCTCTCTTTACCACCTCTCTACTTGTCGAGCCCTTGGAGGAGACTGAGCCGAACCCCTTTGCTACGCGGGTGGCTGGTCCTATTTATAGTGGCCCTGGTCCTCTCCCCAAATATTGAGCGGGAAGGGAGCCAACAATGGCGGGCTAATTTGAAGGGGGACAGCAAGTATCAACTATCCTGACAAAAGTAGTCTTCACCTGCGCAAGCTCTAGGGATGACGCCGTCTTGGGCTCCATGGTGACCTCCGTCTCGTAGTCCTCCTGGTCTTGGTCTCGTTGCATCCGAAACGGCAACCTTTGCCTGATGCCTCGGTACTCCGCGGCTACGCTTGCCCCTTTGCACCAAAGAGGAAAGGAGGACACTGCGCGGGCTGGCACCCGCCTGGCGCCCTGAGTCGTCATGGCTTGCGTCACGGGCAGCTCGCGAGGTACCCCGCCTTGATCTCTACCTCCTCGTGAGCCAGCCTGACGAGGCCGTGCCTGAGGAAGCTCCGTGTCGTCCGCCCCACGAGCTTGGCCCTCGCGAGGGTCTTGGGTTTGTGCTGGTGAAGATGGGCCGTGCTGGGCCCCCCTTTCAGCCACGCCGTAGGCCGCAGGCAGGCAAGTTTGGGAAGCTAATGTCAGAGAAGTTTGAGATGTCTATGATGAGTGAACTCAAATTCTTTCTCGGTTTGCAAATCAAGCAAACTAAGGAAGGTACATTTGTCTCTCAAACAAAGTACACCAAGGACTTATTCAAGAAGTTCAATATGCAAGAATGCAAAGGTATGTCTACACCCATGCCTACTAGTGGACATAATGATTTGACCAAAGATGGTGAACCGGTTGATCAAAAGGTTTATCGCTCTATGATTGGTTCATTGTTATACCTATGTGCTTCACGTCCCGATATTATGCTAAGTGTGTGCATGTGTGCACGATATCAAGCTGCTCCTAAAGAATGTCATCTTAAGGCTGTGAAAAGGATAGTGAGATATTTAATCCATACACCAAATTTTGGCATTTGGTATCCTAAGAGGTCTTCTTTTGATCTTGTTGGCTATTCCGACTCGGATTATGCCGGAGACAAGGTTGATAGAAAGTCCACTTCGGGTACTTGTCAATTTCTTGGTAGATCTCTTGTGTCTTGGTCTTCCAAGAAACAAAACTCGGTATCCTTATCCACCGCCGAAGCGGAATACATTGCCGCTGGTTCATGTTGTGCTCAATTACTTTGGATGACCCAAACTCTTAAAGATTATGGGATTTATGTGAAACATGTTCCACTGCTTTGTGACAATGAAAGTGCTATCAAAATTGGTCATAATCCTGTACAACATTCTCGAACTAAGCATATTGAAGTTCGTCATCATTTCATTCGAGACCATGTTGCTAAGGGTGACATTAATCTTAAGCATGTTCGCACCGATAAGCAATTAGCGGATATATTTACTAAACCTTGATGAGAAAGTATTTTGCAGGTTGAGAGGTGAATTGAAATCATTGATGCTTCGAACTTGGAGTAGAAACTCCATTGGATACATGCAAGACATGAGCTTATGACTAATCCATGATATATCTCTTATGATAACTATCTTATGTCTTGGATATATTTGCACCTTGCATGTTGTCTAACCCATGTAGGTGCTTGGTTGAATCTAATTCCATGAGATTGCGAATCACTCACATCTTGAGCAATCTCTACATCACCAAGACTCTACACAATGGTGGTTGAAGACAAGGAAGCACAAAACCATTCAAACATATCCTTTGACAAATTCTATGTTGAGCTTCGTGATTGTCATTTTTGGATACACAAGTGCTCTTCCTTGCAAGAACTAACCCATGTAGGTAGATGAACTCAAAGTCCAAGTGGTGCTCCCAACTCTTGATGAGCTACATCAACCTTGAGCACCCACACAAGTTCAACTACATGAGCAAGAACCACACCATCATCCAAGGTATGTTATTCCATCTTAGAGAAGCTTTACTCCAAGACATGAGTCAAAGCAACTCAACAAGATGTGAATACATCAAGATGCTTAAATGAAAAATGGTAACCCCATTTTGAGCTTAAACGATGAGTATGACCTATGATCAAGTGTTCTCACTTGACTCCTAAGTAATTGTACTCTAACATAGGTGACTATGTCACCACCCAACTCTAGATGAAGTTCTCTTGTGTTCTTTTCTGTGTTATTGCATTTGTCTCATGCATGTTTAGTTTATTTCTTTTTTTAAAAAAAACAAAAAAAAACCTTCATCTAGATCTTTCAGTTTCTTCTCTTTTCTATTTGTTTTTGTTCTGCATTTTCTGCATTTAATTCCTTGCAAATCCTTCAGGTAATTCATTGCAAATCTTTGTGAGATCCTACATGTCTAGTGAGCTGAGGTGACAAGTGTTTTTCTCTGTGTGAACTCGGTTTCACCGACTTGTAATTTTCGGTCCAACCGAATCTTTTCGGTGCCACCGAAACATACCACTCGGTGCCACCGACTTCGCAACAGGAAAAACAGTTTGCCACTTGTTCTATATTTCTTCTGATCCAGCTCTACTCAATGAATCTTGTCCTCCACAAGCATCACAGTTTTATCCATTGCTTTGTGCTGAGTCTCAAGGACCAAACCTATACGACGGATTCCAGAAAGCCCTTCTTGGAAATTGATGTCAAAGGGGGAGAGAGAGATCACATCAAAGCTTGTAGGAGAGAGAGAGAGATCACATCAAGGGAGAGAAAAAGTCTCAAGGACCAAACCTACAAGAGAGAAAGTATTAAGGGGGAGAGATAGACTTCCAGGGGGAGAGAATACTCAAGGATCCCAGATGCTTGATGTTCAAGAGGAGAGATGTCACATGCCTTTTTGGGGGAAAGACATGTATTTGCATTAAGTTCTATCCATTTGTATCTTTCAGCTCTGATTTTCTGTTCCCTATCTTCTCCCAATATCCCATGTAAGATTCAGGGGGAGCAACACACCTAAGGTAAAGAAATCAGTCAAATTCATTGCATATCCTTATTCTTGGGGACATGTTGAATCCAATGTGGTACCTTGTACTCACTCTCTACATGTCATCCCAGTCTTGGTATTCTTGTGGTTTCTTTTGTTTGCTCTAGCTAGTGGATGTACCTGTGTTATCTAACCTTGTTTGTGCAGGTTCATTCCATCCTAAGCCAACTCAAGACCACAAGGTAAGTATATGCATCAAAATCATGAGTATGAGGAGTTCTTGCTTATGTACATACTGTTTGCAAGAAGGACTCATGAGCATGAAGGTATTTTCCTTGATAATCTTTTGCTCTGATGCATATGGCCAAGATACATGTAACACATTGCCTACTCTGTCATGGTTATGCTCTCACATGCCTCTATATTTCATATTTACATGAGTGCATACATGTAGGGGGAGCCTATGCTTGTTACATGTCCTTCCAAAGCTTTACTTGCTGTTCTTTATATCTTTATCTAAAGCTTTGATGTATGTTGCCATCAATTACCAAAAAGGGGGAGATTGAAAGCACAAGTGCTCCCTAGGTGGTTTTGATAATTGATGACAACATATCTCTTGTTGGACTAACATTTCTATCTAGCATGTTTCAGATAAGTTCAACAATGGAGTGGCATGGACTAAAGGTTGTGGGAACTCCTTCAAGATGCTAAGGACAAAGGATTGGCTAAAGCTTCAAGCTCAAGACTCTTCATTTTACATTTTAGTGACCCAAGATCACATTGAGTCCATAGGAAAAGCCAATACTATCAAGAAGGGATGAGGTGTTGCTTAATGAGCCTCTTGCTTCATGTGCTTAATGATATGCTCCAAAATCCTCAGCTACTTTCCCACTTCCACATATGACCTAAACCCAAAGCCAAACTCGGACCTACCGATTCTTTCTATCCGGCGCCACCGAGTTTCACTTGTCATAAGCCACTGCCAAACCCTAGAAATTCGGTTCTACCGATAGGGATCTCGGTCTCACCGAGATGGGATTGCAAACTCTCTGTTTCCCTTTCGTAACTTTTCGGTCTCACCGAAAGAGCGAATCGGTCCCACCGAGATTGCAATGTAAATTCAGTGTTTCCTTTTTGTAACTTTTCGGTCTCACCGAAGGAGCAAATCGGTCCCACCGAGTTTGCCTGACCAACTCTCTGGTTAGCTTATTACCAAAATCGGTCTCACCGAGTTTTTGTAATTGGTCTCACCGAGATTACGTTATGCCCAAACCCTAACCATATCGGTCCTACCGAGTTGCATGTCAGTCCCACCGAAAATCTCTAACGGTCACTAGGTTTACCTTTTCGGTCCGACCGAGTTTGTTGATTCGGTCCCACCGAGATTGGAAAACTGTGTGTAACGGTTGGATTTTGTGTGGAGGCTATATATACCCCTCCACCTCCTCTTCATTCGTGGAGAGAGCCATCAGAACACTTCTACACTTCCAACTCATATGTTCTGAGAGAGAACCACCTACTCATGTGTTGAGACCAAGATATTCCATTCCTACCATATGAATCTTGATCTCTAGCCTTCCCCAAGTTGCTTTCCACTCAAATCTTCTTTCCACAAAATCCAAATCCTATGAGAGAGAGTTGAGTGTTGGGGAGACTATCACTTGAAGCACAAGAGCAAGGAGTTCATTACCTACACACCATTTGTTACATCTTGGAGAGTGGTGTCTCCCAGATTGGCTAGGTGTTACTTGCGAGCCTCCGACAAGATTGTGGAGTTGAACCAAGGAGGTTGTAAGGGCAAGGAGATCGCCTACTTCATGAAGATCTACCGCTAGTGAGGCAAGTCCTTCGTGGGCGATGGCCATGGTGGGATAGACAAGGTTGCTACTTCGTGGACCCTTTGTGGGTGGTTGCTTCTTCGTGGACCCTTCGTGGGTGGAGCCCTTCGTGGACTCGCGCAACCGTTACCCTTTGTGGGTGGAGCCCTCCGTGGACTCGCGCAACCGTTACCCTTCGTGGGTTGAAGTCTCCATCAACGTGGATGTAGGATAGCACCACCTATCCGAACCACGGGAAAAACATCCGTGTCTCCAATTGCGTTTGAATTCTCCAAACCCTTCCCCTTACATTCTTGCAAGTTGCATGCTTTACATTCCGCTGCTCATATACTCTTTGCATGCTTGCTTGATATGTATTGTGTATGTTGAAATTGTGCCTAAAACTCCACTCAAACCAAAGAGGCCTAAAAATTGCAACTTTAGCACTAAGTGTCTAATCCCCCCCTCTAGACACATCTACTTCTAGATCCTACAAGTGGTATCAGAGCTTTGGTCTCCATTGCCTTGGTTTAATCACCATTGGAGGAAGATGGATGTGTCTACTTTAGGGAGTCTTAGACATAGAGTGCCTATTCTTGATGGAGAGTATTTTCATGAGTGGAAAAATGAGATGCTTGTAATCTTCAATCAATATCATTTGAACAAGTATATTGCTAGTTCTTGTGCACCTCATATTGATCCTTTGCATCCTACCCTAGATGAAGATATTGACATGATTCGCAATCTTAGAACTGCTGAGCTCATCATTAGAGGATTGCCCAAAAATTTGATTGCTAGTTTGCCTACTCTTAATTGTGCCTATACTATATGGAAATTTCTTGAGGAACGATTTCCCGATCATTCCTTGAAAACTTTGGATGAAATTCTCCATAAATCCATTGCCTTGAGTAAGATGAACTCTAGTGATCCTAATTTTGGTAGTTGTCTATTTGAACTTACCAATCTTAAGCATGCTAAAGGAGATGTTGGAATCATTAGTGATATCATATTCGAAGCTATAAGAATTCATAAAAGTGACCACTTTGATGATCATTTATCTAATGAATTACCCTCTCTAGGAAATGATGAGTCACAAGATCATGATGAACATGGATACTATGATGATGATGATGTTAGTGACTTCGATCTTGATGATGCAATGAGACATTTTGGTCTTATGGCAAATCTTTGGGGATATGAATCAGGAGGAAAGGAATGGGTTCTTGATAGTGGATGTACTGATCATATGACCGGAGATGAAGAGATGTTTCGTGAGCTTGCTGAAAATGACGGCCCTCGAAAATATGTCACCTTTGGTGATAATTCAAAGGGTAAAGTGGTTGGCCTTGGTAAGGTGGCCATCTCACATGATAGTTCCATTCAAAATGTCATGCTTGTTGAATCTCTTGGCTACAACTTACTTTCAGTATCTAGACTTGCTGATTTCGGTTTGAATGTCCTATTTACTGAGGTAGATTGCCAAGTATTTCGTCGAGACAATCATAAAATGGTCTTTACGGGTATGCGTAGAGGTGATCTTTACATTGTCGATTTCTCTAAAAAGGCACAACCTAAAACATGCTTTGTTGCTAAATCCTCAAAAGGTTGGTTGTGGCATAGACGACTTGGTCACGTTGGCATGAGAAACCTTGACAAGCTTATTAAAGGAAATCATATCCTTGGAGTTAACGATGTCATATTTGATAAGGATAGACTTTGCAGTGCTTGTCAAGCAGGTAAACAGGTTGGAGGAAGGCATCCCGTGAAGAACATCATGACCACAAGAAGGCCACTCGAGCAACTTCATATGGATCTTTTTGGTCCCAACGCCTACAAGAGTCTCGGTGGAAATTCTTTTGGTCTAGTTATAGTTGATGACTTTTCAAGATTTACGTGGGTGTTCTTTCTTAATGACAAGTCGCAGGTCCAGAAGATCTTCAGAAACTTCGCTAGGAAGGCCCAAAATCAGTTTGACGTGAAGATCAAGAAGGTTCGGAGTGACAACGGAACGGAGTTCAAGAACGCGAATGTGGACACCTTTCTTGATGAAGAAGGGATTTCACACGAGTTCTCGGCTACATACACACCTCAACAAAATGGAGTTGTTGAGAGGAAGAACCGGACGCTCATCGAAATGGCAAGAACGATGCTTGATGAATACAAGACGCCGAAGCACTTTTGGGCAGAAGCGGTTGAGACAGCCTGTCACGCAACAAATCGCTTATATCTTCACAAGCTACTCGGCAAGACGGCATACGAGCTTCTCACCGGTAACAAACCCCAAGTTGGATACTTTCGAGTATTCGGCTCAAAGTGCTACATTCTTGATAAGCATCGTCGTTCAAAGTTTGCTCCTAAATCTCATGAAGGTTTTCTACTTGGTTATGGCTCAAACTCTCACACTTACCGTGTCTACAACAATTTCACCCAAAAGGTTGAAGAGACGGTAGATGTGAAGTTTGATGAATCTAATGGCTCGCAAGTAGAGCAATTGCCAATTGATGTAGGAGACAAAGACCCTTCAGAAGCAATCCAAGACTTGTCCATTGGCAAAATTCGTCCAACGGAGGTGAAGGAGAGTACTTCATCCATCCAAGTGGAAGCTTCTACTTCACGACTAGGTGAACCAAGAATTAACACGGAAGCATCCACAAGTGGGACACACCAAGATGAAGAAAACGAGGAAATGCATCAAGACGAACATCAACAACCTCCTTCTCCACCACGACAAGAGAACGACGACGTCAACAATGAAGAAGGCCAAGAGGAAGAACAAGATGAAGAAGATGTTCAATGAAGACCCAAGCAAAAGCTCTCACGAGTTCGAGCAAGAATTGCCAAAGATCATCCCGTCGAGCAAATCCTCAATGATATACAAACCGGGAGAATCACTCGGTCAAAAACTCGTTTAGCTAACTTTTGTGAAAACTATTCATTCATCTCTAGCATTGAACCTATGAAGGTTGAAGAAGCATTGGAAGATCCGGATTGGATGAACGCTATGCATGAAGAGCTACACAATTTTGAGAGAAACCAAGTCTGGACATTGGTTGAGAAGCCCGACAACAAACACAACATCATTGGTACCAAATGGGTGTTTCGCAACAAGCAAGATGAAGATGGACAAGTGGTTCACAACAAAGCATGTCTCGTCGCCCAAGGGTACACACAAGTCGAAGGTATGGACTATGGTGAGACATATGCTCCCGTTACTAGACTTGAGTCCATTCACATCTTACTTGCCTATGCTAATCACCATAATATCACCTTGTACCAAATGGACATTAAAAGTGCTTTTCTAAATGGTGAAATAGAGGAGGAAGTTTATGTCAAACAACCTCCCGGCTTTATAAATCCTAAGAAACCAAATCATGTTTACAAACTTCACAAAGCTCTTTATGGTCTTAAACAAGCTCCTAGAGCATGGTATAAATGCTTGACCAAGTTCCTTATTACAAGTGGTTTTGAAATTGGTAAAATTGATTCTACTCTTTTTACTAAAAGGGTTAATGGAGAAATATTTGTATGCCAAATTTATGTTGATGATATCATATTTGGTTCAACTAGCCCTCTCTTTAGTGAAAAGTTTGGAAAGCTAATGTCAGAGAAGTTTGAGATGTCTATGATGAGTGAACTCAAATTCTTTCTCGGTTTGCAAATCAAGCAAACTAAGGAAGGTACATTTGTCTCTCAAACAAAGTACACCAAGGACTTATTCAAGAAGTTCAATATGCAAGAATGCAAAGGTATGTCTACACCCATGCCTACTAGTGGACATAATGATTTGACCAAAGATGGTGAACCGGTTGATCAAAAGGTTTATCGCTCTATGATTGGTTCATTGTTATACCTATGTGCTTCACGTCCCGATATTATGCTAAGTGTGTGCATGTGTGCACGATATCAAGCTGCTCCTAAAGAATGTCATCTTAAGGCTGTGAAAAGGATAGTGAGATATTTAATCCATACACCAAATTTTGGCATTTGGTATCCTAAGAGGTCTTCTTTTGATCTTGTTGGCTATTCCGACTCGGATTATGCCGGAGACGAGGTTGATAGAAAGTCCACTTCGGGTACTTGTCAATTTCTTGGTAGATCTCTTGTGTCTTGGTCTTCCAAGAAACAAAACTCGGTATCCTTATCCACCGCCGAAGCGGAATACATTGCCGCTGGTTCATGTTGTGCTCAATTACTTTGGATGACCCAAACTCTTAAAGATTATGGGATTTATGTGAAACATGTTCCACTGCTTTGTGACAATGAAAGTGCTATCAAAATTGGTCATAATCCTGTACAACATTCTCGAACTAAGCATATTGAAGTTCGTCATCATTTCATTCGAGATCATGTTGCTAAGGGTGACATTAATCTTAAGCACGTTCGCACCGATAAGCAATTAGCGGATATATTTACTAAACCACTTGATGAGAAAGTGTTTTGCAGGTTGAGAGGAGAATTGAACATCATTGATGCTTCGAACTTGGAGTAGAAACTCCATTGGATACATGCAAGACATGAGCTTATGACTAATCCATGATATATCTCTTATGATAACTATCTTATGTCTTGGATATATTTGCACCTTGCATGTTGTCTAACCCATGTAGGTGCTTGGTTGAATCTAATTCCATGAGATTGCGAATCACTCACATCTTGAGCAATCTCTACATCACCAAGACTCTACACAATGGTGGTTGAAGACAAGGAAGCACAAAACCATTCAAACATATCCTTTGACAAATTCTATGTTGAGCTTCGTGATTGTCATTTTTGGATACACAAGTGCTCTTCCTTGCAAGAACTAACCCATGTAGGTAGATGAACTCAAAGTCCAAGTGGTGCTCCCAACTCTTGATGAGCTACATCAACCTTGAGCACCCACACAAGTTCAACTACATGAGCAAGAACCACACCATCACCCAAGGTATGTTATTCCATCTTAGAGAAGCTTTACTCCAAGACATGAGTCAAAGCAACTCAACAAGATGTGAATACATCAAGATGCTTAAATGAAAAATGGTAACCCCATTTTGAGCTTAAACGATGAGTATGACCTATGATCAAGTGTTCTCACTTGACTCCTAAGTAATTGTACTCTAACATAGGTGACTATGTCACCACCCAACTCTAGATGAAGTTCTCTTGTGTTCTTTTCTGTGTTATTGCATTTGTCTCATGCATGTTTAGTTTATTTCTTTTTTTAAAAAAACAAAAAAAAAACTTCATCTAGATCTTTCAGTTTCTTCTCTTTTCTATTTGTTTTTGTTCTGCATTTTCTGCATTTAATTCCTTGCAAATCCTTCAGGTAATTCATTGCAAATCTTTGTGAGATCCTACATGTCTAGTGAGCTGAGGTGACAAGTGTTTTTCTCTGTGTGAACTCGGTTTCACCGACTTGTAATTTTCGGTCCAACCGAATCTTTTCGGTGCCACCAAAACATACCACTCGGTGCCACCGACTTCGCAACAGGAAAAACAGTTTGCCACTTGTTCTATATTTCTTCTGATCCAGCTCTACTCAATGAATCTTGTCCTTCCACAAGCATCACAGTTTTATCCATTGCTTTGTGCTGAGTCTCAAGGACCAAACCTATACGACGGATTCCAGAAAGCCCTTCTTGTAAATTGATGTCAAAGGGGGAGAGAGAGATCACATCAAAGCTTGTAGGAGAGAGAGATCACATCAAGGGAGAGAAAAAGTCTCAAGGACCAAACCTACAAGAGAGAAAGTATTAAGGGGGAGAGAGAGACTTCCAGGGGGAGAGAATACTCAAGGATCCCAGATGCTTGATGTTCAAGAGGAGAGATGTCACATGCCTTTTTGGGGGAAAGACATGTATTTGCATTAAGTTCTATCCATTTGTATCTTTCAGCTCTGATTTTCTGTTCCCTATCTTCTCCCAATATCCCATGTAAGATTCAGGGGGAGCAAGACACCTAAGGGAAAGAAATCAGTCAAATTCATTGCATATCCTTATTATTGGGGACATGTTGAATCCAATGTGGTACCTTGTACTCACTCTCTACATGTCATCCCAGTCTTGGTATTCTTGTGGTTTCTTTTGTTTGCTCTGGCTAGTGGATGTACCTGTGTTATCTAACCTTGTTTGTGCAGGTTCATTCCATCCTAAGCCAACTCAAGACCACAAGGTAAGTATATGCATCAAAATCATGAGTATGAGGAGTTCTTGCTTATGTACATACTGTTTGCAAGAAGGACTCATGAGCATGAAGGTATTTTCCTTGATAATCTTTTGCTCTGATGCATATGGCCAAGATACATGTAACACATTGCCTACTCTGTCATGGTTATGCTCTCACATGCCTCTATATTTCATATTTACACATCTACTTCTAGATCCTACAGTATCCCCACGGGTGTCGCCTTACCATGGCCCGGGACCGTTTGCGCCTTTTGGCTCACGTATATGATAGTGTCGCTAGCATCCATATGACATAGAACCCGGGCCGACATGGCTAGTCGTGAACCCAAAGCGGCACAGACCTATGGAGACAGGCATACATGAATCACATCGAGCATGTCGGTCAACAGCGTATGAATCCGGGCTGTAGCACTAGGCTAACAGGACTACGGGGAACCCGGGCTGTAGCCGGCTAGGCAGGACTCCGGAATTCACCGCGTAACATTTCCCCGAAGGGACAGACATAGGAACGAAGTGGAACACATGCCGGCCAGTCAAGTGTTCTAAGAAGTAGTGCTGGGCTAGCAGGACTCCGGTGAACCGGGCTGTAGCAGACTACTATGGCTCAAGGAAGCACTAGACTACATTTCCCCATAAGAGAGGCTGCCAAGGATAAATAACTAGATTGTCGGGTCCCACACATAGCAATACACGTCACACGTACGCATAACATGCAAGTATGTGCTGTACAACATGGCATCACAACATAACGCAAACTCATATAGATAAAGGCTCAGAAGAGCCACATAGCATGAATACAAACAGGGGTCACATGACCCATCATTCAGAGCATACAAGCAACGGAAGCATTACATGTTTGAGTACAGACAACTACAAAAGAAAAAGGCTGGGAAGCCTGACTATCTACAAGTCCCTCCCAAGGGTACAAGATCGTAGCTGAGGTAACAAGCTACTCGTCGAAGTCCAAGCGGAACTACCGGTAAGACCAAAGTCTCCGCTGCAAAAATATAAATAAAGCAACATGAGTACAAAGGTACTCAGCAAGACTTACATCAGATCCTATCATACATGCATTTGTATCAAGAAGGTAATGTGGGGTTTAGTTGCAGCAAGCTAGCTTTGACTCAGTGGCTATCCTGTTCTACGACAATGAGAAACTTCTTTGAGATGAGGCAGCGCACACGAGTCCACTAATCACCACATCAATACACTACTACGGATTCATCCTCGTCTCCTTACGAGAAGGCCATCCATAGCACTCACACTTGTCTTGAGCATTTTAGAGTATCCACTTTAGGTTTTCTATGTACCACGTAAGCATCCAAGAAGTCCATAACCGAGGACACGGCTATTCGAATAGATCATGATAACCCTGCAGGGGTGTACTTCTTCACACACGCTCTCATCACTTATCACCATGTACATGTCATGTATTTCGGCAACCTTCAAGCGGAAGCCTGGCGAGGGTGTCAGCCACGACCTGACTAACCACACAAGACTCTAGTCCAGGTTTATCGCCTATTTGGGTTCCATCCGCAAGGAGATCCGGCCGGTGTGTCGCTCACGGCCCCAAACGATGTGAGCAGGGTTCCCAAGCCCACCATCCGGGTGCCACTTGGTACACCGTGCCACCTGTGCCTAGTCTGTCCTGAGCCCACCTTGCCGGGTGCCACTCGGTAGAAAAATAGCACTACCTACAAACACCAGAAACTATTTGCAACTCCTGGACAGAGATCAAAGCGGTTAATAAGTCGAGAGAGCTTGGAGCGCCCGGAGCCCAATGTGTGGTAGTAGCTAGTCATTGGACAACTTACACAGAACTCAGTTCTTAAGGACGGTCCCAATGAGACAATCCACCATGTACTCCTACATGGCCTCTCACCGCTACCTTTACCAAATCATGTTCGCACGCTTAACTCTCAGCACCGAATCATATCATAACACTCCAATTCATTCCCGATGAATCAGACCTGACATACTCTAAGCAATAGCAGGCAAAGCATGGTAGGAACACAACATGGCTCAATCAACTCCTACACATGCTAGTGGGTTTTAACTATTTACTGTGGCAATGACAGGTCATGCAGAGCAATGGGTTCAACTACCGCAGCATAAAGTAGCAGTTGAATCATTGTTGTCCTAATGCAATAAATGAGAGCAGGAGCGAGAGAGTAGGATTGTATCGGAATGAACAAGGGGGGTTGCTTGCCTGGTAGATCAACAGGGGGGCACTGCTCCTCAGACAGGTACTCTCGAACACTCTCCGGAGCAGGACCTATCGAGGAGGAACGGTGTCGAAAATCAAACACAAGCATATGCAACATTATGATGCATGAACATGGCATGAGTATGTGATGTTATTTGAGTTAATGCATCTAGCATTTATTTGGTTGAAGTCCATTTGAACCAAGGGTTCAAATACAACTCCAAATTAAGCTCCTAAATATGCCATAAGTGTGTTTTCATATATACAGCATGTATAGGTTGGTTTGTCATGCATGAAAATGGTACAGATGGATAGATTGAATTTTTCTGATAATTTTTCATATATAAATTATTTCAATCTGAGCTACGGTTGAATTTCTATGAATTTTTGAAGTTTATATCAATTTCTAGAATTATCTGAATTATTTAAAATCCAGAAAAAAAATCATTATTGCGTCGGCATGACATCACAGAGGCGTCAGCAGGGCTGACCAGGTCAAACCTGACGTGTGGGGGCCACACGTCAGTGACACCGGGGCTAAACCCGAGTCAAACCCAGTTGACTAGGGTTTGACCGAGCCCTGGGGCCCATAGTCAGTGGCTTAGGGAGGGGTGGATTAGGCGGCAGGGTTAGCAGCTAATCACGCGCCACGTCAGCCGCCGGAGTTTCGCCGGCGACGACCTCGAGCCACGGCGGAAGTTCGCCGGAACGAGCTGGAGGCCATGGTTTGGCACACGGAGGCCACCGGCGGGTAGCCCGTGCACGGGCGCATCCAGCCGCGCTCAGGGGAGGCTGCGGGAACGGCGGAGCTCGCCGGAGCAGAGCTCGCGGCGGTGGCCGGAGCTCGGGTGGGTGCGGGGTTAGCGCTGCGGCGTGCAAACAAGCTGGTTATCGCGCTAGCGTTGCTCCACGGGTCGTTGCGAGTGCAACGGACGCACGCGCGGGGCCATTTGGTCACCGGGGCTTCGCCGGCGACGAGCCCGTGCGGCGGAGCGGCTCGGCTCTGGTAGAGGAGGCGGCTAGAGGAAGCGTACGAGCGCGGGGAGCAGGGAAGAAGATGTCGGAGCTCACAGGGAGTCGGATGGGCGGCTCTTTTGGCTCGGGGAAGCGTCGAAGATAGCGGGCGGCGAAGGGGATCTCCGGCGGACCGAGGTTGAAGAAGAGGTCGGGGGAGCCGCTGCAGGGCGCGTCCGCTCGCGTGGCTTGGCAGAGAGGTTGCGGACGAGGTGGCGGAGCTTCTGAATACAGCAGCGAGGCGAGGGGAGCACGGTGGCTGCGGCTACGGCGTGCGGCGGCGACGGCAGAGCTCGGGCATTCGCGGAGGAGGGCGAGAGAGAGGAGGGGAGGCCACTGGAGAGAGGGAGAAAGGTGTGGGGCGGCGCGTGGAGTCGCGCGGGGCATTCAGGCGACGAGGAGGAGGACAGGCAGGTAGGTGCCGTGGCACGCGGAGCGCGCGCGCGCCGGGCACACGCCTCGCCTACTGGCGCGAGGTGGAGGACGGTGCGGTGGCCAGTGGGCTGGGCCAGCACAGTTGGGCCGGCACAGTGCCAGGCCGCAGGTGGCCCAGGTAAGCATTTTTTCCATTTTTGTTTTCTTTCTATTTTCTGACATTTGTTTCTGATTTAGTAAAATACTAAATCATTTCATTTTCTTATGACAATTTTTGCAGGGGCCTAAGGGATTATTCCAAAGCCCCTCACCAAAATTCAGAATTATTGGACAATATTCTATATATATAAAAATATTTATCCAACGCAAATAATTACTGGATTAATTCCAAATGTCCAAAATAAATATTTATGAGCTCCTAAAAATATTGGTTTGATTTTTATCTCTGTCCAATATTTTCAGAGAGCAACATGAGCATTTTCTTGAACCCTTTTGGAGCAATTTTTACTTGGGTCATTTTCAGAAATGATTCTAAGGGTTTCACAAATCCCCATTTCAAATTTAAGTGGAATTTAAACATGATGCACAAATAGCTAGCTGGTCTAGGTCATACCAGAACTAAGGATGTGACAGGAGCCAGCCGCCATGGATGCCGAAAGGCCCCGAGAGCGACGATGGCTGCGCCAAGAAACGTCGGAGGAAGAGCTTCCGCCGACGCCGCTTGCCGGCGCGGAGCACCATGACTTCTACATCGCCTCTAGGATCGGAGGGAGGAAGGGCTCAGCGTGGTGGGTGACGGGAAGGTGAAGTGCCGGGGTGCTCACGAAGGGGGATTGTGACTCTGTGCTTCGCCGAAGCACGGCTTATATATGCACGGCCAGGCCAGGCGAAGGGGCGAGCCTGCTTCAATGCAACACAACAGTCGGAGTTGCTTCCTCGGGAAGGTGCGTCCGCATTGAAGCGGCGGCTGCTGAGAGGTCATGTCGGCGTTGAATAAATTAAATGACTGCATGCATCACTTGGTCAACTTCAACAACAGAAATTGTACCCGAAACAAGATCAATTTTCAATCCATCAGTGAAGTCTACTTATATTGCTCTGATAAATTTTATATGTACTTTGTTGTTGAAAGATGATGTTTGTGGTTGGTGAAAATTTTACTATACGTCGACGGCAGAAAGTATTACCACCGAAGAAAGGCATTGACATCTCATCACCTCTGAACATCCCACGCCAGCATCTAACGACAACCAGAATGTAATACAATGTAATTTCGCAGTGTTTCCTTAACTGGAATAGCAAAGGATATGCTGCAAAATGTGATTTCCTAGTGTTTGCTTGATAAATGTTGCTGGAAGCAGTGCTTGATAAGTGACCAAGCATTACTCAAAAAGATAAGTGACCAAGCAGTCAGCTTGGTAAGCCACCAACAAAAAATTGCAATTAATGATAAAATCATACATTTAAGTGGTCTTCATATTCTGAAGCCAAAAGAACACTTGCGATCAAGCAGACTATGTATGATTCTTTAGAAGTTGAGAAAGAAATGATACATATGTATGATTTTCAGAAGTTGTGAAAGAACTGACACTTCAGAAATCTCACTTACAAAAATGGAGCTAGTCCTTGTCCAGTGTGCGATCCAACATTTCAACTATCTCGTTGATCCACTAGCACTAACATATACAGTAATCTAATATCACAAAAAAACAAAAAACAAAATCTAGAACCAGTTATGCAAAGAGACGTTTGTTTGCCTCTTTCTGGTTCATCAAAGCATCTTCAACCGGACCCTTTGCTCTCCCACATTTGGCCGGGTGAACAGCCCGGACATGGACCGAATTGAAATATGTCATCCAGCTGAACTTCTCGTTTCAAGCCTAAATGTCCGGGGTGTATGGCAATCCCCAAAACCCAACCCATATGTGGGATGGATTTGGGACGGTCAGGACATGTCTGCCATGTTAGACTGCCCGGCGTAGCCCTCCCTAATGGCCCCACAAAACCCCACTCCCCCCGACCAAACCTAGCTCACTCTCGTTTGCTCTGCTCCGCTCCCCATCCTATCATGTCCCCTCCATTCCGGTTCCGTGGTGCCCCGCTGCCCCGCATCACCATGTCGGGGTCCTGTAGCGGATCTAAATATGAGCCCATCCCCATTGACTGGGATGCTCTGGCAGCAAAGTCGAGCACTGCACGTCCAGTGATAAGCTCACTCTCCGCGTTGACCTCCATTGGTCGCAGATGGACAAGGGTGGCTCTTCAAGCTCTGTGTCGGGCTCTTCGAGCTCCAACGCCCAACGGGTGTCTGCAGGCGACTCATCGTGGCCCGCGCCATACAAGGTAGCCCAACAGGGCTCTAGCAGCACCAGGTCGTCACCGTCGGCCCACACGCCCCGGCGCCGCTGGGTGCCCGTGTCGAGTCCTTTGAGCCCATGGCGGCTCCCAAAGTCCGAGGCGGTGGCAGCCCGTTGTGCCAGGCAAGCGGCCTTGTTTATATGTATGAACTTGTTGTCCATGAATGGCCTATGCTAGTCCTACATGTGAATGAACTTGATATATATCTTTTATGTGTTGTTTACATGTGTTAATCGACATTGCATGGTTTGTATAGATTTGAAGGTTTGAGTATGGTGTGTGTGCATTGTCGTGGACATATAGGGATCAAATTAGGGAAATTCGGTTAAAGATGCTTTGACAAGCTGTGATCAACCGGGCAGTGAATAATGATTCATGTCTACTTGATCAAAAAGAAAGAAGTGGCATTTCGCGGGGAGCAAGTACTGTTTAAGCAACTAAATTAATCCACTAAAGAAATATGGCACACAGTGTCCAAATTTTATTAATATGTAAGGCCCACATGAACAGATCCATAACAGAACATAATAACATGTTACAAGGTCTGTTACACGTCGCGTCATCATGTAAAAGCTAGTAAGAACCACGTTTGCTTGATCACGCTAGCATGTCCCTTCCTGTGCTCTGCGCCTTCTCGTGTCACTGTCCAGTTTGCTTTAATGCGCCATCACATAAGATTCTTGCAGTAACAGACTATTTCTAGCGTGCATCTTTCACGGTGCTATCACTGAACATGGACGGAAAGTAAAACCAAAACATGGCTAGCAGCTAAGTTCAGGATTCTGAAATCGGGTTAGGCTAGAACTGAAAGTTGAGTTCCCAAGGCCACCCATTCCCAAGATAATGTATATGCCTGCCCGCTTGAAATATGCTAGGCTAGGTAAATGTCAATAGCTCAAGAAGCCACGCAAGCCGGGATTGCATGCATGGTGTGACTTGTGAGTGAGTATATAACTACATATACACATTCTTTTAAAAGAAGCATAAATCGGTTGTGGTCTCATTTTATTAATTAATGATATAAGGGCGGACTATATAGTAATGTTGATACTTATCTGAACCATCGTACGTGGGACCCACTGTGGGGATTTAATCATACTGATGATCAATGCATGAGATATGTATGTTCTATTGCTTTACACTTATTCTGAGTTCTGGATTGCAATCGGATGATGAATAAATTCATAAATGATTGCATGGATTGGTTGATACGGATACGTGGGTTGATCCTCCCGTTTTTAAAAATATATTGAAAATAAGCATTTATTGTCAAGAGATAAAAATCTGATGAGGTGCCATTATGCATTTTGATGAATGCCAATTGCAAAAATTGTACTTGAAGTCCATACAAGGTGGCCCGACATGGCTCTTGCAGCACCGGGTCGTCACCGTCGGCCCACACTCCCCGGCACCGCTGGGTGCTCGTGTTGAGTCCTTTGAATCCGTGGCGGCTCCCAAAGTCCGAGGCGGGGGCGGCTCGCCCCGCCAGGCAAGCGGCCTCATTTATATGTATGGGCTTGTTGTCCATGAACGACCTATCCTGGTCCTACATGTGAATGAACTTGATGCCTATCTTTTATGTGCTGTTTACGTGTGTTAATCGATGTTGCATGGTTTGCATGGATTTTAAGGTTTGAATATGATGTGTGTGCATTGTCTCTAGACATATCGGGGTAAAATTAGGAAAATGTGGTTAAAGACGTTCACGACCTATGACCAACTGGGACAGTGAACAATGATTCATGTCCACTCGATCAACAAGAAAGAAGAGCCATTTTGTGGGGAGCAAGTACTGATTAAGCAACTAAATTAATCCACTGAAAAAATGTGGCATGTGCAGTTCAAATTTTACTAATATGTAAGGTCCCCACGGAAAGATCAATAACGGAACGTAATAACATGTTACAAAGTCTGTTACACGTCGCGTCATCATGTAAGCACCACGTTTGCTTGATCACTGCTCATATTTCCCTTCCAACGCTCTACGGCGTGTCGTGTCACTGTCCAGCGTGCTTGAATGCTTGATCAGATAAGATTCTTCTAGATTCCAGCAATAGACTACTCCTAAGTTCTATTGGACATCTTTCACGGTGCTATAACTGAAAACGGCAGGAAAGTAAAACCAAAATATGGTAGCAGCTAAGTCCAGGATTCGGTAGAACTGTGATAACGACTGAAACTAAAAGTTGAGTTCCTAAGGCCGCCCATGCCCAATGCAATGTATATTGCTGCTCGGTTGAAATGTCCTAGGCTAGGTATATGTCAATAGCTCAAGAAGCCAGGCAAGGCGGGGTTTCATGTATGTTGTGACCTAGTTGTGAGTGCACATATATACACATCCTTTTACAAGGCATAAATGAACGGTGAGGTTTGTGGTTGGTGAAGTTGTATTTTACATTGACTGCAAACGGTTTTACCATCAGAGACAACCATAGACATTTCATCATCTCAAACATTCCACACCAACAGCAGCCTGTGCGGCTTCAAGAGGCGGCCTGAACCTATATATACATGGAATTGCAGGGGTGGAAGAGTAGCAGATACACAACCTAACTAGTGTCATCCATATGCTAGATAGGTACTTGCCAATAGCCAGGATTTCAGACATGGTGTGAGTTGTGTGTCCTTTTAGAAGGCATAACTCGACACTGGATCTCGTTTTATCAACGTATAAAGGATGAACAAATTAAATGATTGCATGCATCAATTGATATATAGAGGTCAGGAGTGATCCTCCTTTGCAGAAAAGATGTTGAAAACATGCCTTTATTTTTTAGGGATATTAGATTTGATGAGGTGGAGCGGTGATTTGGCGGATGGGAGCGCGTGCTCACGCTATGTGGCACGTAGGTACAGGTGGAGTAGTGTGGTGCAGTTCAGGGTTGTATGCGGGAGCGATGCCAGAAATAAGTGCGGCCAGATGTGAGAACGACGTCTCCGTGACCGCGAGTGTAACGGGGCAAAGTGTACTAGAGGTACATGACGGGGCTTGCACGCCGTGCCGCTACCGCCCGAGAAAAAGAAAAGAAGTCCAACCTGTACCTATAGACAGCATGCCTGGGAGAGTTTCTACGATGATGCGGGCATGGAGGCGGCGCTGGGAATGGCTAATGGTTTCGAGTTCTTGTCTGATCCGATGAGCAGGTGAGTGACTCAGCTTTGAGGCTACCCATAATGGAAGTAACATATGTAGTAACATCACACATATCAAGATAAAATTGATGATGTGGCAAGAAATGAATGAAGAAAGAGAGGAATATGGTAACATAGCTATTACTACTAGTATGAATAACATCACACATATCAAGACAAGATAAGTCTATAGCCTAATAAATGAACTGTTGGATATTACCACACATATGTTATTAGTTTATGTTACTACCCATTGTGGCTAGTATGAGCTTGCTTCGCTGATTTTTCATGTCCTCCGCGCCTGTCGTGCACCTCCTGGTCATGTGGGTTTCCGTCACAGGTTCCCAATGCCGTCGGCGACCGGGGAATCTAGGAACATGGGGTTGTGCGCCACCGTGGTTCCGTGAATGGCTGAGGAGATTTGGGAGGCGGCGAGTAGCTTTTGAGGAGAAGTTCGGCCTGGCTTCTGTCGCACGTCCTAGATATGAATGGGCTGCTGGACAGTGGCGGCACGACGGTTGGCGACTTTGGTCAATCGAAGGGGAAAGACGACCCACATGCACCACGGTGGCTTCAGAGGTCAGTTCTACGTCTGCAACGCATATGTTGATTTGTGTATGTGCAAGGATGTTGCAGATCTGACCTGGTAATGCATAAGAGGGGGCATAATTTTTGGTGTTTTGATGCAGAGTTCGTGTTGGGAGAGGACTGGATTTCTTGTGTTGTGTTTTCTGTTTCTGTAGAACCTATTTGTGTGCGTAACTGATGGACCATGTTATTCGATGTACATATCAGTGTCGTGCAATGTTAGCTATCAAGAGTGATGTTGGACAACACTCACAGCTGGTGCAAATGGCACATCCGGAAGAAAAAGAAGAAGAATCGGTGGCCACTATAGAACGAAAGGAGTACTTCAGGGCAGATTTTCACAAGATTCTGAACGACATGTTGATGATAGATGAATTCGAGAGGGCTTGGAACGACCTGACAGATATGTTGGATGGAAGCATCCATACCTGACACAGATTTTTGAGGTTCAGGGAAAATGGGCAAAACCATATTCCGAGGTCAAGTTCTCAGTGGCGGCGCCAGGTTCTAAAGGGTGGGTATTCATTTTGGAGGAGGGTATTTATTTTGCCTAAATCATCATTGTTTTGCAAAAAAAATCGCTTGTTTTATATAAAATTTCAATGGTTTGTCAAAATCTTGGATATTCAACCGAATACCCAAGAAGATCCCTGGCGCCACCCCTGCAAGTTCTGCGCCAAAATGAGCAGCACATAGAGGATTGAGAGTGTGAATCATATGCTTAAAATGTACGTCCCAGCAAGCTGCGTGATGCACTAATTTGTTCATCGGTGCATGAAGCTACTGCACGACAGGGATGCAAACAAAAACTATGAAGAACGAAGGAGCAAAATAGTAAGCACCACGCTAACCACAAGTATTTTGTCCTCATTATTCTGTCTTGCATACATTTGTTTTTTGGCAGACCATGCTGGTAATGACGAATTGACGATGACCAAACCACTGAGGAGCAAGTGAGCGAGATTTACTTGCGTGCCGTGTTTGAGAAGTTTGGAGAGTTGATAGGCTGGGCGATACAAGATTTAAGGCGTAAAATAACTTGTGAAGCGGTACCATGCAGAGAAGCATGACAAATGGTGTCATGTGGAGTACAAGGTGCAAGTGGCAGGTGCGTGATGGAGGATCGGAGTTTATTTGCGAGTTCGGCAATTTTGAGCATACTAGGCTGCTCTGCTGCCATGATGTGAAGGTACACGACATTCATGTCATGTTTTTTGCCTTGAGCGTTGCATGGCATTTGGGGCATAGCTGATTATGATAATGGTTGGTTAGGTCCTCGACTTGCTGGGCCTCATAGATACCACTCACACATATACTGAAGAGGTGGACGAAAGACGTGAGACGTACTGCTGGCACACACCGGCACCGCAGCCTGTACAAGCACGCTTTAGAGCTTGTCCGGCTAGGAGATGTAATGCGCGTAGTGATACATTTATTTTGCATCATACTTTTATATCGATATTTATTGCATTATGTGTTGTTATTATACATTATGTCATAATACTTATGTCTATCCTCTCTTATTTTACAAGGTTTACACGAAGAGGGAGAATGCCGGCAGCTGGAATTCTGGGCTGGAAAAGGAGCAAATATTAGAGACCTATTCTGCACAACTCCAAAAGTCCTGAAACTCCACGGGGGTCATTTTTAGAATATATAAAAAATATTAGGCGAAGGAAGCACCAGAGGGGGGGCCACCCACCATCCACGAGGGTGGTGGGGGCGCCCTACCCCCATAGGCGTGCTCCCTGTTTCGTGGGCCCCCTGGCAGGCCTCCGGTGCCCAGCTTTGACTATATGAAGTCTTTCGCCCTGGAAAAAATCATAAGGAAGCTCTCGGGACGAAACTCCGCCGCCACGAGGCGAAGCTTTGGCGGAACCAATCTAGGGCTCCGGCGGAGCTGTTCTGCCGGGGAAACATCCCTCCGAGAGGGGGAAAATCATCACCATAGTCATCACATCGGGAGGGGGTCAATATCCATCAACATCTTCACCAGCACCATCTCATCTCAAACCCTAGTTCATCTCTTGTATCCAATCTTTGTCTCAAAACCTCAGATTGGTACCTGTGGGTTGCTAGTACTGTTGATTACTCCTTGTAGTTGATAATAGTTGGTTTTACTTGGTGGAAGATCATATGTTCTGATCCTTTATGCATATTAATACCCCTCGATTATGAATATGAATATGCTTTGTGAGTAGTTACGTTTGTTCCTGAGGACATGTGAGAAGTCTTGCTATAAGTAGTCATGTGAATTTGGTATTCTTCGATATTTTGATGAGTTGTATGTTGTCTTTCCTCTAGTGGTGTCATGTGAACGTCGACTACATGACACTGATACATCTCCGTCGTATTTACTTTTCCAAACACTTTTGCCCTTGTTTTGGACACTGATACATCTCCAACGTATCTATAATTTTTGATTGCTCCATGCTATATTATCTACTGTTTTGGACTATATTGGGCTTTATTTTCCGCTTTTATATTATTTTTGAGGCTAACCTATTAACTGGAGGCCCAGCCCAGAATTGCTGTTTTTTTTCCTATTTCAGTGTTTCGGATAAACGGTATCAAACGGAGTCCAAACGGAATAAAATCTTCGGGAACGTGATTTTCTCACCGAACGTGATCCAGGAGACTTGGACCCAGCTCCAAGGAACAAAAGAGACGGTCACGAGGGTGGGGAGTGCGCCCCCCAAGGCGCGCCCCCTGCCTCGTGGGCCCCTCGTTGCTCCTCCGGCGTACTTCTTCCTCCTATATATACACACGTACCCCCAAACGATCAGAACAGGAGCCAAAAACCTAATTCCACCGCCGCAACTTTCTGTATCCACGAGATCCCATCTTGGGGCCTGTTCCGGAGCTCCGCCGGAAGAGGGCCATCATCACGGAGGGCTTCTACATCATCATAGCCTCTCCGATGAAGTGTGAGTAGTTTACCTCAGACCTTCGGGTCCATAGTTAGTAGCTAGATGGCTTTTTCTCTCTCTTTGAATCTCAATACAAAGTTCTCCCCCTCTCTTGTGGAGATCTATTCGATGTAATCTTATTTTTGTGGTGTGTTTGTGAGACCAATGAATTGTGGGTTTATGATCAAGTCTATCTATGAATAATATTTGAATCTTCTCTGAATTCTTTTATATATGATTGGTTATCTTTGCAAGTCTCTTTGAATTACCCGTTTGGTTTGGCCAACTAGATTGGTAGTTTTTGCCATGGGAGAAGTTCTTAGCTTTGGGTTCGATCTTGCGGTGTCCTTATCCAGTGACAGAAGGGGCAGCAAGGCACGTATTGTATCGTTGCCATCGAGGATAACAAGATGGGGTTTATTTCATATTGCATTAATTTATCGCTCTACATCATGTCATCTTGTTTAAGGCGTTACTCTGTTTTTAACTTAATACTCTAGATGCATGCTGGATAGCGGTCGATGAGTGGAGTAATAGTAGTAGATGCAGAATCGTTTCGATCTACTTGTCACGGACATGACGCCAATATACATGATCATGCCTAGATATTCTCATAACTATGCTCAATTCTGTCAATTGCTCAACAGTAATTTGTTCACCCACCGTAGAATACTCATGCTCTTGAGAGAAGCCACTAGTGAAACCTATGGCCCCCGGGTCTATTCTCATCATATCAATCGCCATTACTTTAATCTTGCTTTGCTTTTTTACTTTGCTTTTACTTTTTACTTTGCATCTTTACACCAAAAATACCAAAAATATTATATCTATCAGATCTCACTCTCGTAAGTGACCGTGAAGGGCTTGACAACCCCTAATCGCGTTGGTTGCGAGTAGCTATCGCTTTGTGCAGGTACGAGGGACTTGAGCGTGGGCTCCTACTGGATTGATACCTTGGTTCTCAAAAACTAAGGGAAATACTTATGCTACTCTGCTGCATCATCCCTTCCTCTTCGGGGAAAACCAATGCAAGCTCAAGACGTAGCAAGAAGGATTTCTGGCGCCGTTGCGGGGGAGTCTACGCAAAAAGTCAACATACCAAGTACCCATCACAATCCCTATCTCTCGCATTACATTATTTGCCATTTGCCTCTCGTTTTCCTCTCCCCCCAATTCACCCTTGCCGTTTTATTCGCCCTCTCTCTCTCTCCCTATCCTCCCTCTCTATTTGCCTCTTTTGCCCGTTCGCTCTTGTTTGCTTGTCGGCATGACTAGTCTCATATCTTCTCCTTTGTCTCCCGAGAGTGAAGTTCTAAATTTTAAACAAAGGGAGGGAGAAAATCTAAAAGATGCTTGGTATAGAATTTGCAATGCTCAAAATAGATCTACCAGGAAGCAATCTACCTTAGTTCTTCTCCGCAATTTTTATGTAGGTGTTAATCCTTGGTATAGATATATGCTCGATACCATTACCGGAGGGAATTTTTTTGGTAGCTATACTTTTGATTCTTATAATGCTATGCTAAATTTATTTGGCTCACCACCTCTTTTGATTAGTGGAACCACGTTAACTTTGGAGCATGTTATGCAAAGGCTTGAAATTATCGAAAATAAAGTTGCTACTGTTGAATCAATTGAAAATCTAGATAAAAAGATTCACAATCAAATTACTCAATATGGATCTAAGGTAGGAATGACTTTGAAAAATATTAAGGAAAAAGAACCCATAGTTAATGAGAGAATGAACTTAGATTCTACGAGAATTGATAAACTTGAGGGTATCATTACAAATTTGGGAACCGCTTTTTCTTCCATAAAGAATACTCCAAGTCCTCCTACTAAAATTGCCAAGCTTATGTATGTTCCTAAAAATAAGGGTGAATCATCTAGTAAGGAAACTGTGGATCTTAAATCTATAAGTGTTCATCCCAATCTTTTTGCTATCATTAAGGAACCATTTATTACAAATGAATTTTTCGATCTTGTGCCTAAAAGTTTGATAATTAATAAAAATAAAGAAATTCCTAAATATGGTAGATGTCTAATTGAAGAATTGCCTACCAAAGATGGCAATACCTAGATCTATCCTCGCTTTTGTGCCTAGCTAGGGGCGCTAAACGATAGCGCTTGTTGGGAGGCAACCCAATTTTATTTTTATTCCTTGACTTTTGCTCTTGTTTAGTAATAAATAAATTATTTAGCCTCTATTTTGGTTGTGTTTTTTGTGTTTAATTAGTGTTTGTGCCAAGTAGAACCGTTGGGAAGACTTGGGGAAAGTCTTGTTGAACTTGCTGTAAAAAACAGAAACTTTAGCGCTCACGAGAACTGCTGTCATTTTTATTTGAAGAGTTCTATTTAGTTAATTATTTTTTCAGATGATTAATATATAAATTCCTCACGTCCAGAAATTTATTTTAGAATTTTTGGGGTTCCAGATCTTGCGCTAGCTACAGATTAATACAGACTGTTCTGTTTTTGACAGATTCTGTTTTTCGTGTGTTGATTGCTTATTTTGATGAATCTATGGCTAATAAAATAGTTTATAATCCACAGAGAAGTTGGAATACAGTAGTTCTAACACCAATATAAATAAAGAATGAGTTCATTACAGTACCTTGAAGTGGTCTTTTGTTTTCTTTCGCTAACGGAGCTCACGAGTTTTCTATTTTGAGTTTTATGTTGTCAAGTTTTCAAGTTTTGGGTGAATTCTTTTGATGGATCATGGAACAAAGAGTGGCAAGAGCCTAAGATTGGGGATTCCCATGGCACCCCCAAGATAATCCAAGGAAACCAAGAAGTCAAAGCTTTGGGATGCCCCGGAAGGCATCCCCTCTTTCGTCCACTTCCATCGGTAATTTACTTGGAACTATATTTTTATTCACCAACATGATATGTGTTTTGCTTGGAGCGTCTTGTATTATTTGTGTCCTTGTATCTTATTATGCCACAATCATCCTTTCTATACACACCTTTTAAGAGATCTATACATGAATTAAAATTGATAGAATACTCTATGTGCTTCACATATATCTTTTGAGCTAAGTAGTTTTTGCTCTATGTGCTTCACTTATATCTTTTGAGAGTTATAATTTTGCTCTATGTGCTTCACTTAGATCTTTTAGAGCACGGTGGTGGATTTGTTTTAAATAAGATATTGATCTCTCATGCTTCACTTAAATTATTTTGAGAGTCTCTTAATAGCATGGTAATTTGCTTAATAATAATATGCTTGGTATTCAAGATTTGTGAAACTTTCTTTTAAGTGTGTTGAATACTAAGAAAAGATTGAAACATGATAATTGTTTTGAGATATGGAGGTGATAATATTAAAGTCATGCTAGTTGAGTAGTTGTGAATTTAAAGAATACTTGTGTTAAGGTTTGTGATTCCCGTAGCATGCACGTATGGTGAACCGTTATGTGATGAAGTCGGAGCATGGTTTATTTATTGATTGTCTTCCTTATGAGTGGCGGTCGGGGACGAGCGATGGTCTTTTCCTACCAATCTATCCCCCTAGGAGCATGTGCATAATACTTTGCTTTGATAACTTCTAGATTTTTGCAATAAGTATATGAGTTCTTTATGACTAATGTTGAGTCCATGGATTATCCGCACTCTCACCCATCCACCTTTGCTAGCCTCTCTAATACCGCGCACCTTTCGCTGGTATCATACACCTACCATATACCTTCCTCAAAACAGCCACCATACCTACCTATTATGGCATTTCCATAGCCATTCCGAGATATATTGCCATGCAACTTTCCACCGTTCTGTTCATGACACACTCCATCATTGTCATATTGCATATCCCGGTACCTCGCCGGATGCATTCACATAGAGTCATATTTTGTTCTAAGTATCGAGTTGTAATTGTTGAGTTATAAGAAAAATAAAAGTGTGATGATCATCATTATTAGAGCATTTTCCCAGTGAGGAAAGAATGATGGAGACTATGATTCCCCCATAAGTCGGGATGAGACTCCGGACGAAAAATAAATAAAAAAAGAGGCCAAAGAAGCCCAAATAAAAAGAGGCCATAAAAAAGAGAAAAGGCCCAAACAATATATATATATAAAATGATGAGAGAAAAAGAGAGAAGGGACAATGTTACTATCCTTTTACCACACTTGTGCTTCAAAGTAGCACCGTGATCTTCATAGTAGAGAGTCTCTCATATTATCACTTTCATATACTAGTGGGAATTTTTCATTATAGAACTTGGCTTGTATATTCCAATGATGGGCTTCCTCAAAAATTGCCCTAGGTCTTCATGAGCAAGCAAGTTGGATGCACACCCACTTAGTTTCTTTTTGAGCTTTCATATACTTATAGCTCTAGTGCATCCGTTGCATGGCAATCCCTACTCACTCACATTGATATCTATTGATGGGCATCCCCATAGCCCGTTGATATGCCTAGTTGATGTGAGACCATCTTCTCCTTTTTGTCTTCTCCACAACCACCATTCTATTCCACCTATAGTGCTATATCCATGGCTCATGCTCATGTATTGCCTGAAGATTGAAAAAGTTTTGAAAAAGTTAGAGTATGAAACAATTGCTTGGCTTGTCATCGGGGTTGTGCATGATTTAAATACTTTGTGTGGTGAAGATGGAGCATAGCCAGACTATATGATTTTGTAGGGATAACTTTCTTTGGCCATGTTATTTTGAGAAGACATAATTGCTTTGTTAGTATGCTTGAAGTATTATTATTTTTTATGTCAATATAAACTTTTGTCTTGAATCTTTCTAATGTGAATATTCATACCACAATTAAGAAGATTTACATTGAAATTATGCCAAGTAGCACTCCGCATCAAAAATTCTCTTTTTATCATTTACCTACTCAAGGACGAGCAGGAATTAAGCTTGGGGATGCCTGATACGTCTCCAACGTATCTATAATTTTTGATTGCTCCATGCTACATTATCTACTGTTTTGGACTATATGGGCTTTATTTTCCACTTTTATATTATTTTTGGGACTAACCTATTAGCCGGAGGCCCAGCCCAGAATTGCTGTTTTTTTGCCTATTTTAGTGTTTCGGATAAACGGAATATCAAACGGAGTCCAAACGGAATAAAATCTTTGGGAACGTGATTTTGTCACCGAACGTGATCCAGGAGACTTGGACCCTGCTCCAAGGAACAAAAGAGGCGGTCATGAGGGTGGGGAGTGCGCCCCCCCAGGGCACGCCCCCTGCCTCGTGGGCCCCTCGTTGCTCCTCCGGCGTACGTCTTCCTCCTATATATACACACGTACCCCCAAACGATCAGAACAGGAGCCAAAAACCTAATTCCACCGCCACAACTTTCTGTATCCACGAGATCCCATCTTGGAGCCTGTTCCGGAGCTCCATCGGAAGAGGGCCATCATCATGGAGGGCTTCTACATCTTCATAGCCTCTTTGTTGAAGTGTGAGTAGTTTACCTCAGACCTTCGGGTCCATAGTTAGTAGCTAGATGGCTTCTTCTCTCTCTTTGAATCTCAATACAATGTTCCCCCCCTCTCTTGTGGAGATCTATTCGATGTAATCTTCTTTTGCGGTGTGTTTGTTGAGACCGATGAATTGTGGGTTTATGATCAAGTCTATCTATGAATAATATTTGAATCTTCTCTGAATTCTTTTATGTATGATTGGTTATCTTTGCAAGTCTCTTCGAATTATCCGTTTGGTTTGGCCAACTAGATTGGTAGTTCTTGCCATGGGAGAAGTGCTTAGCTTTGGGTTCGATCTTGCGGTGTCCTTACCCAGTGACAGAAGGGGCAGCAAGGCACGTATTGTATCGTTGCCATCGAGGATAACAAGATGGGGTTTATTTCATATTGTCTAGATATTCTCATAACTATGCTCAATTCTGTCAATTGCTCAACAATAATTTGTTCACCCACCGTAGAATACTTATGCTCTTGAGAGAAGCCACTAGTGAAACCTATGGCCCCCGGGTCTATTCTCATCATATCAATCTCCATTACTTTAATCTTGCTTTGCTTTTTACATTGCTTTTACTTTTTACTTTGCATCTTTATACCAAAAATACCAAAAATATTATATCTATCAGATCTCACTCTCGTAAGTGACTGTGAAGGGCTTGACAACCCCTAATCGCGTTGGTTGCGAGTAGCTATCGCTTTGTGCAGGTACGAGGGACTTGAGCGTGGGCTCCTACTGGATTGATACCTTGGTTCTCAAAAACTGAGGGAAATACTTACGCTACTCTGCTGCATCATCCCTTCCTCTTCGGGGAAAACCAACGCAAGCTCAAGACGTAGCGGACTCTAACTTGCATGATTTGAATGGAACTAACCCGGACTGACGCTGTTTTCAGCAGAATTGCCATGGTGTTATTTTTGTGCAGAAATAAAAGTTCTCGGAATGACCTAAAAATCAACGGAGAATTATTTTGGAATATATAAAAATACTGGAAGAAGAATCCACGTCAGGGGGCCTCCACCTGTCCATGAGGGTGGGGCGCACCCCCTGCCTCGTGGCCCCCCTGACGCTCCACCGACCTCAACCTTGACTCCATATATTCACTTTAGGGGAGAAAAAAAATCAGAGAGAAAGATTCATCGTGTTTTATGATACGGAGCCGCCGCCAAGCCCTAAACTCTCTCGGGAGGGCTGATCTAGAGTTCGTTCAGGGCTCCGGAGAGGGGAATCCGTCGCCATCGTCATCATCAACCATCCTCCATCACCAATTTCATGATGCTCACCGCCGTGCGTGAGTAATTCAATCGTAGGCTTGCTGGATGGTGATGTGTTGGATGAGATTTATGATGTAATCGAGTTAGTTTTGTTAGGGTTTGATCCCTAGTATCCACTATGTTCTGAGATTGATGTTGCTATGACTTTGCTATGCTTAATGCTTGTCACTAGGGCCCGAGTGTCATGATTTCAGATCTGAACCTATTATGTTTTCATGAATATATGTGAGTTCTTGATCCTATCTTGCAAGTCTATAGTCACCTACTATGTGTTATGTGTAACGCCCTCGATGCGGCTATATCTCCTACGTGTCGAAGCACAACTTAGAGGCATAACCGCATTGAAAGAAATGTCGCAAGTAAGGTAATCTTCACAACAACCCATGTAAATATATAAAAGGGAAAAGGATACATAGTTGGCTCACACTCGCCACGTCACACAATTATATGAATAACATTACAATCATCCAATACACTCATGGTCCGACTACGGTACAAAAATAAAAGATCAACCCCAACATGCGACACGGTCCCCGATCTCCCCAACTGGGCACCACTACTGATCATCAGGGAAAGACACATAGTAACGGCGAGAGTCTTCGTCGAACTCCCACTTGAGCTCAAGCGCATCATCTGGAACGGAATCATCGGTCCCTGCATCTGGTTTGGAAGTAATCTGTGAGTCACGGGGACTCAGCAATCTCGCACCCTCGCGATCAAGACTATTTAAGCTTATAGGTAAGGCAAGGTAAAATGTGGAGCTGCAGCAAGCGACTAGCATATGTGGTGGCTATCCTATTCGCAAAAGAGAGCGAGAAGAGAAGGCAAAGCACGAACGAAGAACTATGATCAAGAAGTGACCCTAGAACAACCTACGTCAAACATTACTCCAATACCGTGTTCACTTCCCGGACTCTGCCGAGAAGAGACCATCACGGTTACACACGTGGTTGATTCATTTTAATTAAGTTAAGTTTCAAGTTATCTACAACCAGACATTAACAAATTCCCATATGCCCATAACCGCGGGCACGACTTTTGAAAGTTCAAATCCCTACAGGGGAGTCCCAACTTAGCCCATCACAAGCTCTCACGGTCAACGAAGGATATTCCTTCTCCCGAGACATTCCGATCAGGCTCGGCATCCCGGTTTTACAAGACATCCTCGACAATGGTAAAACTAAACTAGCAACACCACCCAGATGTGGCGACAAATCCCGATAGGAGCTACACATATCTCGTTCTCAGGGCACACCGGATGAGCAAGACGTCGGGTAGGCCAGCCCAGAGTTACCCCGGTAGCCCCGGACATCGCTCAGTTGGACCAACACTTCGAGAAGCACTGGCCCCGGGGGGGGGTAAAATAAAGATGACCCTTGAGTCCGCGAAACCCAAGGGAAAAAGGCTAGGTGGAGAATGGTAAAACCAATGTTGGGCATTGCTAGAAGAGTTTTATTCAAGGCGAACTGTCAAGGGGTTCCCATTATAACCCAACCGCGTAAGGAACGCAAAATCTGGGAACATAACACCGATATGACGGAAACTAGGGCGGCAAGAGTGGAACAAAACACTAGGCAAAAGGTCGAGCCTTCCACCCTTTACCAAGTATATAGGTGCATTAAGATAAACAATATAATATGGTGATATCCCAACAATAAACAATGTTCCAACAAGGAACGAGCTCCAATCTTCCCCTGCAACTAGCAACGCTATAAGAGGGGCTGAGCAAAGCGGTAACATAGCCAAACAACGGTTTGCTAGGACATGGTGGGTTAGAGGTTTGACATGGCAATTTGGGAGGCATGATAAGCAAGTGGTAGGTATCGTAGCATAGGCATAGCAAAAGAGCGAGCATCTAGCAAGCAAAGATAGAAGTGATTTCGAGGGTATGATCATCTTGCCTGCAAAGTTGTCAGAGTTGACTTGATCCTCGTAAGCAAACTCAACGGGCTCCTCATTAGCGAACTCGTCTCCCGGCTCTACCCAAACAAGACAAACAAGCAAAAGGAACACAATCAACCACGTGCAATGCTCGAACAACATGATGCAAACATGGTATGCTATGCGGGATGCGATATGTGATACATATGCAAGATTTGACAAGGAATGATTGAACCTGGCCTCAACTTAGAAATCCAAGAGTGCCACTGGAAAGGTGAGGTGATTTCAGTTGAAATCGATATAAAGATCACCGGAATCGGATGCACGGTTTGGAAATGGCAAGCAAAACAAATATGGCACCGGTCTGCGATAATCAGCAAGTAGCCATCTAAAAGCATCAAGATAATTACGTTACAGCACTCAAACATGACAACAAAATACATGGCAGGGATCCACTCATGATGCTTGACAAAAGATGAACACTGAGCTATGGCTAATTCATCCATTAACAGGTTCAAACAAGCATGACAAAAGTGCAAATGATAACATGTTTCAGACTTCGTGAAATTAACACAAGTCTGGAATTTAACATCAGGTAGAACACTTTGGAGCATGAAAACTATATTCTACAGGAACTTAACATGGCAAAGAAAGGCATGAAATGAAGCTACTCAAAGCACTTAACAAAAGTCCCTTAGTGACCTTGAGCCAAAAGGGATCAGAAAATACAATTGCAAGCATGTGAACATGGCAAAAACATAAACAGATCTCAGACTTAGTGAAAAACTGGAGCATGCAAATCTATTAACGAGTAGGCATGTTCACGAGCTCGATGCACTCACTACAGAGCATGGCATGACAAACTAAGCATACACCCATAAAGAATACATGGCATAGAAGCTAGAAATGGCAAGAACAACAACATAGCATGCACGGATCAAGAACAACATCCTCGGCAAAATCGCTAACAAATCAACAATCTGCCAGGAATCACGAAATAGCAAAAGTAGAGCTCGATTGACTCAAGCTAGGGTGCTCCATAAATGGAAACTAAGACATGTATGGATAGAGCACCACAATGTTAACAAATCATCCTTACTGATCATCCTCAAAAGAGGCACGGATCACTAGGAAACAACATGAACATATGGCATAATGACAAAATCAGGACAAGGACTTAGAGAAATTCTAAGTCCCTGAAATCAGCATTACCGAATAGCTACTTTGCAAGCTTGTGCTAGTCACCACACATATCACAAAAATACATGGTAAGCACCTCTGTAAAGATGGCATGACATATAACAAAACTCATGTAGAACTCAGGAGCATATCATGCACACATTAATCATGGCAAAAATGACAAATAGTTATTTAATGAAACAGATCTGACAATCTTATCACATAGCCCTCTTCCAAGCATCAAGATGAGCCCAAATGAAAATGATGCAATGAGATGAAATGATGTACTCTCTGAGGCGAACATTTTGATATGCTACACGCGCAAATCGGAGCTACGGATGCTGAGATACGACATGTTGAAAAATACAAAAAAATAGGGTTTCGGGGGAAAGTCAACCGATCCAGATCCAGATCTGGCGGGTACTGTAGCTGGACGGATTTCGAAGGTGGCCGGCCGGAGTCGAAGAACTCGCTGGGGCGAGGGGGCCTCGCCGGAGTAGGGCGCGACACTTGGCGCCGGCGGACGAGGGCGGCGGGCTCCGGGCGGTGGAGGACAACGGCGGCGGCGAGGCGGCGGACTCCTGGCGGTGGAGGAGAAGCCCGCCGGAGCGGGGCGGCGGCAGGCTGGTGAAGGGCGGCGAAGGGATGACGGCGGTGGTCCAGCACCGGCGCTGGGAGAGGAGAAGCGGCGCGGGGCGCTGCGGGCGGCGGTCGGGCGATGGGCTCGTGGGGGCCCGACTTGGGCCTCCTGGGCCGGTGATGTGGCGCGGTGCTGGCGACGAATCGTGTCGCGACACGTGGCGGTGGCGGGTCAAGTCGGACGTGTCCGGCCTGGCTGGACTTCATCCGGCGGCGCGAGGAGGGGGGAGACTAGGGTTTGGGGGTGTTTTGACCCGGAATTTCGGGAGGAGGCCTATTTATAGAGGTGGGAGGAGCTAGGAAGCTCAGAGTGAGGTGCGGTTTTCAGCCACGCGATCGTGATCAAACGCTCTAGGTGATGGAAGGGTGTTTGGTGGGTTTTGGGCCAAATTGGAAGGGTGTTGGGCTGCAACACACACGAGGCCTTCTCGGTCCCTCGGTTAACCATTGGAGTATCAAACAAAGTCCAAATGGTAGGAAACTTGACAGGTGATCTACCGAGTAAACCAAGGCCGCTTGACAAGTCTCGGTCCAATCCGGAAATGTTTAACCCCCACACTCGAAAAGAGGTAGAAAGGTCCACCGGAGGAGATAGGAGCATCGGAATGCAAAACGGACAACGGGGAAAATGCTCGGATGCATGAGATGAACACGTATGCAAATGTAATGCACATGATGACATGATATGAGATGCATGACAAAGGCAACAACACACGAAGACTAAAACCCGAACCCGAGGAAAATAAAATAACTTAGGTCGGAAACGGCAAGAGTTGGGATACATATAAGGTAAATTACATCCGGGGTGTTACAACACTCCACCACTACGAAAGGATCTCGTCCCGAGATCTAGGACTGGAAAAACGCCGGGTAATCAGAACGGAGGTGATCCTCGCGTTCCTAGGTGGCTTCACGGTCGAAATGGGGTGACCACTTGACTTTGAGGAATTTGATTGACTTATTGCGAGTCTTGCGCTCAGTTTCTTCAAGAATAGCAACTGGGTGCTCACGATAAGAGAGGTCTTCTTGGAGATCAATGTCTTCAAAGTTGACGGTGCGGTCAGGGGTCTTGAAGCACTTGCGGAGCTGAGAGACATGGAACACGTTGTGTACATTTGCAAAGTTGGGAGGAAGCTCGAGTTGATAGGCGAGATCGCCTCTCTTGTTGACGATCTTGAAAGGACCCACGTATCTAGGGGCAAGCTTCTCTTTGATACCGAAGCGACGTGTACCTTTCATTGGAGAGACGCAGAGGTAAACATGGTCTCCGATCTCGAAAGCCAAATCACGATGCTTACTATCATAGTAGCTCTTCTGGCGTGATTGCGCTGCTTTGAGGTTATCACGAATGACTTTGCACATTCCTCTGCCTCTGTGATCAAGTCATTTCCGAGAAGTTGACGTTCACCGGTCTTTGACCAGTTAAGAGGAGTATGGCACTTCCTGCCATAGAGAATTTCAAATGGGGCCTTGCCCGAACTTGCTTGAAAACTGTTGTTGTAGGAGAACTCGGCATATGGAAGACAATCTTCCCACTTCATGCCGAAAGAGATAACGCAAGCCCTGAGCATATCTTCGAGAATCTGATTGACACGCTCGACTTGACCGCTAGTTTGAGGATGAAAAGCTGTGCTGAAACGGATGTTGGTGCCCATGGCCTTCTGAAAAGAATCCCAAAACTTGGAGGTAAAGATGCTGCCACGGTCTGAAGAGATCAACTGTGGAATGCCGTGCAGAGAGACAATCCGAGAGGTATATAGCTCCGCCAATTGAGCTGTAGTGATAGACTCTTTGATAGGCAGAAAGTGAGCCACTTTAGTGAGTTTGTCGATGATAACGAATATAGCATCATTGCCACGCTTGGACTTTGGAAACCCCGTCACGAAGTCCATCTCAATGTGGCCAAACTTCCATTCTGGAATGGCAAGAGGTTGGAGGAGACCAGTTGGTCATTGGTGTTCTGCCTTCACTCTTCTGCAGACATCACATTCATTCACGAACTGAGCAATCTCGCGCTTCATTCGAGTCCACCAATAAGCCTGCTTGAGGTCCTGGTACATCTTCGTACTCCCAGGGTGGATGAAGAGGAATGAATTGTGAGCCTCATTCATAATGACTTTACGAAGGTCACCTTTAGGCACAACAATGCGATCCTCGAAGAAGAAAGTATCCTTGTCATCAAGGCGATAGCACTTGTACTTGGGTTGACTCTCGGCAATCCCAATTTTCACCTTCTTCACCATAGCATCAAGAAGTTGAGCCTCACGAATCTGATCTTCCAAAGTAGGAGAGACTTGAAGGTTGGCGAGGAAACCTTGAGGAACAACTTGCAAATTGAGTTTGTGGAAAGCTTCACAAAGCTCGGGTTGGTAAGGCTTGAGAATCAGACTGTTGCAGTAAGCCTTCCTGCTCAATGCGCCAGCAATCACATTGGCCTTGCTTGGAGTATATTCGATACTCGAATTATACTCTTGAATCATTTTGACCCAGCGAGTCTGCCTGAGGTTGAGATTAGGCTGAGTGAAGATGTACTTGAGACTCTTGTGGTCAGTGAAGATGTCCACTTTTCTTCCCAATAAGAGATGTCTCCAAGTAAAAAGAGCATGCACAACTGCCGCCAACTCGAGGTCATGAGTGAGGTAGTTCTTCTCGTTGGGCTTCAACTGGCGAGAGGTATAAGCCACAACTTTCTTCTCTTGCATCAACACTACACCAAGACCTTGAAGAGAGGCATCGCAGAAGACCTCGAACGGTTTGGTTTCATCAGGAGGAGTCAGAACTGGAGCAGTGACTAATTTCTCTTTCAGGGTGTTGAAAGGGATGTCACATTCAGGAGACCAAACGTACTTGACGTGCTTCTGGAGAAGGTTTGCAAGAGGCTTCGCGATCTTTGAAAAGTTCTCAACGAACCTTCGATAGTATCTTGCGAGACCAAGGAAGCTGCGGAGTTGCTTCACGTTCTGAGGTGGTTCCCAATTCACAATTGTAGACACCTTCTCAGGATTCACCGCTATGCCCTTTGTAACATCCCAAATTTTCAATTTGGAATGTTATACACTAGATCATATGCATATCATATTTTCTTGCATTTTGGTTGATCCTAGAAATTTCACGCAACTCAAGGACCCTCGGAGAGAGTTGGAGATTTCGTTATTTTCATATTTGAGAGTTTTCTCGAATTTTGAAAAATAGGATCATTTGATTTATTTATTTTATCTTCAATAAATTTTCCGGTGTCAAAATATGAGAGAGGGAATAATATGACTTTCCCAAATTTAGGAAAAATGAAGATATAATAAATAGATCAATTTTGCTTTCCGGTGTTTATTTGCATTTTATTTGGATAGGGAAAAATGCGCGTTTTCAAAAATTGCATTTTAGGTCCGGAGAAAAGTTCATTTTGTTCGGCTCATTTTTAGGAGTCGGGGAAAATTTACTTTAGATTTTTCGGAGTTCGTTTAGATCCCTTTTGTTTTTTTTCTGCGCGAGGAAACTATTAAAAAAAAAGAATTGAGCAGCGCCTTGGGCCAAAGGCCCAAGCCAAGCCACCTACCGCCGCGCTCCCAGGCGCCAGGCGCCGAGCCAGGAGCCGGTCGGCCGCCGCCGCCTCTTGCTAGGACCGAATCCTTTTAGGATTCTAGGGCGCCCCTTGTCCCCTTTTCCTTATTTCGTTTTCTTTAGTCCTACTCCGTTTATTTTCTAGATCTTTCCTACTCCTATTCTAATTCCTTGTCCTCTACCCCAAGTAAACCCCTCCCCTCCCCAATATAAATACCCAAGCACCCCCCCTCTAAACACATCAAATCAAAGCTCTTCTCCACACCGCGCCCTGCGTCACCGCCCCCGCGCCGCATCACACCGCGCCCTGCGTCACCGCCGCCGCGCCGCCTCACCCGCGCCGCCACCCCACACCCCGCGCCGCCGCCGCACCTGCACCTTGCCGCCGCCTCCCCACACCCGCGCCGCCGCCGCACCTTGCCCACGCCGCCGCCCTACGCCGACGCCGCCGGAGCCCCTCACCGGAGACCTCGCCAAGGTAGCCCCGCGCTACATCTATTCTTTTCCTCGGATCGTTTTCTTCTAATCGTTCCGATTCTTTTCTTCTCTAAACCGTTCCGGTTTTCTAGATCGGTTTTTCGATCGGTTTTCTTCTCCGAAACCCTAGATCGGATTCGTTTTCTTCTCCGATTTAGTTGCCTTTGACCGTTCGTCGGACCGTTCATCTTAACGAACGTGATCACCGGATTCTTCTAGGTTAACGAACGTCCGTTCGTTTAACCGTTCTTCTTTTTCTTTTCGTCGGATTTATTCCGCGATCGCGATCTCAGATCCGATCTTCTTCCTAGTGTATTTTTCCGCTCGTTTATCGGAATCAGGTGATTCAAGCGCCTGGAGTTTCGTCTCAAAACCGTCGTTCCGTCTAATCAACTTGAACAAGCTTTTGTTACAGTAAAATTTTGACCTAGTTTCAACTTGCTAGAACCGAGTTGTTTTCTTCCGCCGTTTGTTTTTCGTTCTTTCTTGCAACCGGAGTTCTGAAGTTGAACTACCTGGTTCGATCTCTTGTTCGAGTTTTACCTGTGCATTAGATGAGTACTTATTGTATGCTTGTTGTTTGTCTGCGATAGATTACCCGGATTGCGCCGCTTGTTACTTCGAAACCCTAGGACTCGCGGATCATCAGCAAGGCAAGTAACACTTTGATCATACCTTTTCTACAACCCATGTTTTATTGCATTAGATCAATCCTCACACATTGCATGATTAGGATCTAATTAAATTGTGGGATGGGAAGTAGATGAGGTAGTACCTAGTACCTGTATTATTATGAAACCTTTGGGAGTTACTTCTACGTTTGCTTATTATGCCATGCTATGCTAGTAGACGTGGATTGGGTGAGTGATATCCATGACAGATGTGAGATGATAATTTTAATGGTTTATTTAAGGTGGCAACTTAAACACACATCTGGGTGGATTGAGGCACCTGATGTCTATCAGGACTTGCCTGTTTTTTTTTGGACCACCACCCAGGCTCAAAGGGATCATAAGATCTTTCATGCTAGAAACTTCCGTGTGTAGCCACATGCTACTATGGGCTCTGGCATAGTTGACTAAGTTGTGCGAACTCTTACGGGGTGGACTAGCAGATGTAGGGGATGTAGGTGTACCGGTCTACCCCACATGTAAGGTGCTAGTGCTTCTGAAAGACTATGTCTCGGTCATCCGTTTCTCAAACACCATGTAGTGCGAGAAAACAAACGGAGGCGATCGAGTCATGTGGGGAAAAGTGCGCAAACCTCTGCAGAGTAACAAACTAATCATGATTAGCCGTGTCCCCGGTTATGGACAACTTGAGTATCTAGTACTTGAATATCATTGTGAATCTCAACATGTTACTTCTAATTAATGTTATTGGGTTTTAATTACTTTTAATTGGGATTGAGAATGCTGTCAACCATTCTCAATGTTTCACAACCACCATGATAGTAAATAAAATTTATTCCTTTGCAGTAGGGAAAAATTGGCTTTACGCAAAACTGTAACCATAGAGCTTTCCACCAGCCATATATGCATGTAGTATAGCTGTTTCATTCCATTACTCTCTATATGTTACTTTGCCAGCATATTCCATGTGCTGACCCGTTTTCGGGCTGCAACGTTAATGTTGCAGACTTTTCAGACGACGATTGAGGTGCGTTTAGGTCGTGGCCCTATACTCAGTGATGCCGTGGAGTTGATGGACCCATTTATCTTCCAAGTCTTCCGCTGTTATCTTTAAAATATGGCCTTAAGTCATATTTATTGTAATAAGTTCTTTTTGAGCCATCTATGTAATAAGTGTGTGATTGCAACTCTGCTATAAAACCTCGATGTACTGTGTGGTGTCAGCATTACTGATCCAGGGATGACACCGTAGCACAGTAGACGTGATCCATTCGGGTCAGGTCGCTACAGAGATGGTATCAGAGCACACGCTGACTGTAGGACACGACCACTAAGTTAAAGCCATAGATCACCCTTCTCTTCTCATTTTCTAACTCCTCATCTTTTCTACTCTTTTAGGATGACGCACGCGAAGATTAAGTACGCTCAACCGGATGAAGGCACACCATTTGGATTTCACCTGAAGGAAGTCACCAAGTACCTGAACATTGGATTACCAAGCTTCACGGGAACCTTCAACGCCACTCTACCTGAAGAAGAGCGCTGGAAGATTCAAGCTCACGTTCCGGGAAGAACATTCGCGCCAATCACGAAGCCCATAGATAGTGTTTTCAATGCACCAACCTGGAGTCTAGGAAGGAGCATGGCAGCTCATATCACCATAGGACGCATTGGAGAAGCTTATCAAGAAGACCTCAAGGATACTATCTACCAGATTTGCGGACGCCGTGATGAACAATGGGAGTTAGCCAGGACCAAGAAAGATAGATCCATTGCATCTTTCATCCAGGAGTTAAACCAGCACATTCGACGCCACGAGAACCAGATGTGCAATGATATGGTAGAGTTGAAGAATGCGAAGGCAAGGATCATCGAGCAAGAAAGAGAACTGAAGTCTACACGCAAGGACTACATGGACGAGATCGTAGCTCTAGCAAGGCACAATTGCGATCTTAAGCAGGAGATTGAAGAACTCAAGAGCAAGTTAGCATCCCAGGAGGACGACAAGTACGTCGCATGTCCGGACAACTACATCATCATCGACGACACCGATTCGGATCCAAGTGAACCCGACTTTGAAGACGAAGCTGGAATAGATATCATGGAGTCTTCTGCCGGTTCAAATTTCTAGATGACCACCAGATAGTAGTAGTATTCCCCCATGTAAACACATTATAGTTGAGCACTTTTGCGATAGTTAGACCGTTTGTAAGCCCTTGTTTGATTGATTGAAGTGAATTGTGTGCTTTTGCCTCATGTGCATATGGATAGTGTTTTCCCTTTAGACCCCCTCTATTCTTAATTCTCGTCTTTTCTAAACCCTCAGATGCCTCCGAGACGTGACAATGGATTTCCACCGGAGCTCACTCAGTTGATCCAGCAGCAGAATCAATTGATGCAGATGTTAGTTCAGAATCAGCAGAACAACAACAACAACCCACCACCACCACCTATTGACCACTTAGCCCGTTTCCTTAGGCTGAACCCGCCGGTGTTTTCCAGTAGCACCGAGCCAATAGTAGCAGATGATTGGCTCCGCAAGATAGGAAGGGAGTTAACCACTGCAGGATGCACGGATGGTGAGAAAGTGAAGTTTGCCGCACACCAGCTTGACGGACCCGCGGCAGCATGGTGGGAGAATTTCACAGCCACTTACCCAGTTGACACTGTCACATGGGATCAGTTTCAGCAAGCTTTCCACACTGCCCATGTTTCAGCAGGAGCTATGGCCATAAAGAAGCGTGAGTTTCGCAACTTACGCCAAGGAGGAAGGACTGTTGGATAGTATGTGGAAGAGTTTAGTAAGCTAGCCCGTTATGCCCCAGATGACGTTGCTACGGATGCAGCCAAGTAGGAGAAGTTTCTGGAAGGATTGAATGATGAACTAAGCATGCAGTTGATGGTAGAAAATTTCAACAACTACCAGGAGTTGGTAGATCGTGCCATCATGATTGAAGGGAAGCAACATCAGATTGAGAACCGTAAGAGGAAGTATGGACAGGGGAAGTATAACTCTGGAGCCCAGCAGAAGCCCCGTTTTACTCCTAAACCAGGATTTCAGTTTCAGCATACCCATGGAGGAGGTAGTTCGCACAATCATAATGGCCACAAGAATGGTAATGGGAATGGAGGAAGCAACGGCCAGAACCGAACAACCCCATCGACCCCAACCAAGAGAGACCTGAGTCAAGTCACTTCTTTCAAGTGTTCGAAGACCGGACATTATGCCAATGAATGTCCTGAAGGCCAGAATGGAAATGGCAATGGAAGATCTGGGAAGAAGCCGAACCCTTTCAATAGGGGACAGGTGAACCACGTTAATGTGGAGGAGATTGAAGATCAGCCCGATGCAGTAATCGGTAAGTTTTTGGTTAAGTCATTTACTACACTCGTTCTTTTTGATACTGGTGCGTCGCATTGATACATATCAAGGGGATTTGTGGAAAAGTATAGCCTGCCCACTAGGATTCTTAAAACACCTATGCTAGTAAGCTCGCCAGGAGCAGAATACATGGCCAGACAAGGATGTTTTCAAGTACCATTGAGTATAGGAAGGCATGTATTCCCAACGGATTTAATTATTCTGGAATCCCAAGGACTGGATGTGATTCTTGGTATGGATTGGCTGTCGATGTATGGAGGAAACATCGATTGCGCCAGTAAGACAATTTTGCTTACCACACCAGAAGGAAGAAGGATCAAGTATGTATCCCGGCATGTGCCAAACAGGACACAAGTGAATTGCTTATCAGGAGTTGTGCAGGAGGAAGTACCAGTGGTAAAGGATTTTCCTTATGTATTTCCTGAGGAGTTACCAGGCATGCCACCGGATAGAGACATTGAGTTTTTGATTGAGTTATTGCCAGGTACAGGCCCAATATCGAAGCGACCGTACCGGGTGCCAGCAAAGGATTTTGTGGAAATTAAGAATCAGATTAAGGAGTTATTGGATAAAGGTTACATTCGCCCAAGTTCTTCACCTTGGGGATCACCTGTACTTCTAGTGGAAAAGAAGGATGGATCATTAAGGATGGTTGTAGATTATCGGGGATTGAATGAAGTAACCATCAAGAAAAAGTACCCACTGCCAATGATCAACGATCTGTTTGATCGATTGCAAGGAGCTAAAGTGTTCTCCAAGATCGATTTGCGATCAGGGTACCATCAGTTGAAGATTCGAGAGCAGGACATACCTAAGACAGCATTCACCACAAGATATGGACTGTATGAGTATACCGTTATGTCATTTGGATTGACTAACGCACCTGCCTATTTTATGAACCTGATGAACAAAGTGTTTATGGAGTTTTTGGATAAGTTCTCGTAGTGTTCATCAATGACATTTTGGTTTATTCAAAGAATGAAGAGGAGCATAAGGAACATTTGCGTTTGGTTTTGGAGAAATTAAGGGAACATCAGTTATATGCCAAATTCAGCAAATGTGAGTTTTGGTGGAAGGAAGTTGGATTCCTCGGACACGTTATATCCGGAGAAGGTATAGCAGTTGACCCCACAAAGGTTGAGACCGTAACCGAATGGGAAGCACCAACAACAGTTGGAGAGATCCGGAGTTTTCTTGGACTCGCAGGATACTACCGGAGATTCATTGAGAATTTCTCAAAAATTGCGAAGCCTATGACGGAGTTGTTGAAGAAGGATACTAAGTTCAAATGGACTGAGGAGTGTGAGGCTAGTTTCCAGGAGTTGAAGAAACGTTTGGTTACCTCACCGGTATTGATTTTGCCAGATCAGACCAAGGATTATGAGGTGTATTGCGACGCTTCACGTCGAGGACTTGGAGCAGTGCTTATGCAGGAAGGGAGAGTTGTTTCGTATGCATCACGACAACTGAAGCCTCATGAGTTGAATTATGCCATGCATGATTTGGAGTTAGCAGCCGTAGTGCATGCGTTGAAAACGTGGAGACATTTCCTCATTGGAAATCACTATGAGGTGTACACGGATCACAAGAGTTTGAAGTACATTTTCACGCAGAAGGAGTTGAACCTCCGACAAAGGAGATGGTTGGAGCTCATCAAGGATTATGACATGAGATTGCATTATCATCCCGGAAAAGCTAATGTAGTAGCTGACGCATTGAGCTGTAAGAGCCATGTCAATACCCTAGTGACGGGGAAAATACCAAAGGAATTAGCACAAAACCTTCGTGAGCTATGTTTGGAAATAGTTCCAAGAGGCTATGTAGCAGCATTGGAGATTCAGTCAAAATTGATGGATAAGATCAGAGAAGCTCAGAAATCTGACAAGGAGATTGCTGCTATAAAGGAGAAACTTAGCAAAGGAAAAGCAAAGGGATTTCATGAGGATGAGCACGATACCCTAGGGTTTGAGGACCGTGTTTATGTGCCCAATGACCCGGAGATCAGGAAGTTGATTTTGCAGGAGGCACATAATTCACCATATTCGATTCACCCAGGGAATACCAAGATGTATTTGGATTTAAAGGAAACATTCTGGTGGACCGGAATGAAGAAGGATATTGCAGCGTATGTAGCAGTTTGTGACGTATGTCAGAGAGTAAAAGCAGAACATCAAAAGCCAGCAGGATTGTTACAACCACTGCCGATACCCGAATGGAAGTGGGATAAGATAGGCATGGATTTTATCACAGGGCTACCCAGGACAAAAGCCGGATATGACTCAATATGGGTAGTAGTTGATCGTTTGACGAAGGTAGCACATTTCATTCCAGTTAAGACCACTACCACCAGTGCTAAGTTGGCAAAGATATACATGACTAGAATCATTTGTTTGCATGGAGTTCCGAGGAGTATCATATCAGATAGAGGAACCCAATTTACCTCAAAGTTTTGGAATCAGTTGCATGAAACTTTAGGAACCAGACTAGAGTTCAGCACAACTTTTCATCCGCAGACAGATGGACAGACCGAGAGAGTCAATCAGATTTTGGAAGATATGCTGAGAGCTTGTGCACTAGATTATGGATCAAGTTGGGACGAAAACTTGACGTATGCGGAGTTTTCTTATAACAACAGTTACCAAACCAGTTTGAAGATGGCCCCTTTCGAAGCTTTATACGGAAGGAGGTGCAGGACACCGTTGTCCTGGAACGAAGTTGGAGACCGTCAATTCTTTGGACCAGATTTGATTAAGGAGTCAGAACGGAAGGTTAAGTTGATTCGCGATAGGCTCAAGGTAGCCCAGTCCAGGCAGAAGAGCTATGCAGATTCTAAACGCAAGGAGATAGTTTACGAAACCGGAGACAGAGTTTACCTTCGAGTATCCCCACTTCGAGGAGTTAAGCGCTTTGGAGTTAAGGGAAAGTTAGCACCGCATTTCATTGGACCATTTAAGATTGTGAAACGTATGGGAGAAGTCGCTTATAAGTTGGAACTACCAGAAGGACTGTCAGGAGTTCATGATGTATTCCATGTTTCTCAGCTGAAGAGATGTCACGCCGAGATGGCGGAGGTACCGCTAAGAGTTACAGTGCCATTAGAAGCGATTCAGTTAAAGGATGACCTAACATATGAGGAGAAGCCAGTCAAGATTCTCGATTATGCCAGCAGAGTTACTTGCAGCAAGGTTATCAAGTTTTGCAAAGTTCAGTGGAACCACCATTCAGAGGATGAAGCCACCTGGGAGAGAGAAGAAGATTTGCTCAAAGACCACCCTCACCTATTTTCTAGCCAACCCGAATCTCGAGGGCGAGATTCATCTTAAGGGGGGTAGGTTTGTAACATCCCAAATCTTCAATTTGGAATGTTATACACTAGATCATATGCATATCATATTTTCTTGCATTTTGGTTGATCCTAGAAATTTCACGCAACTCAAGGACCCTCGGGAGAGTTGGAGATTTCGTTATTTTCATATTTGAGAGTTTTCTCAAATTTTGAAAAATAGGATCATTTGATTTATTTATTTTATCTTCAATAAATTTTCCGGTGTCAAAATATGAGAGAGGGAATAATATGACTTTCCCAAATTTAGGAAAAATGAAGATATAATAAATAGATCAATTTTGCTTTCCGGTGTTTATTTGCATTTTATTTGGATAGGGAAAATGCGCGTTTTCAAAAATTGCATTTTAGGTCCGGAGAAAAATTCATTTGTTGGTCTGTGTGATCCTTTTTCCCTCCTAAAAATGAGCCGAACAATGAACTTTTCTCCGGACCTAAAATGCATTTTCAAAACGCGCATTTTTCCCTATCCAAATAAAATGCAAATAAACACCGGAAAGCAAAATTGATCTATTTATTATATCTTCATTTTTCCTAAATTTGGGAAAGTCATATTATTCCCTCTCTCATATATTTTGACACCGGAAAAATTATTGAAGATAAAATAAATAAATCAAATGATCCTATTTTCAAAATTCGAGAAAACTCTCAAATATGAAAATAACGAAATCTCCAACTCTCTCCGAGGGTCCTTGAGTTGCGTGAAATTTCTAGGATCAACCAAAATGCAAGAAAATATGATATGCATATGATCTAGTGTATAACATTCCAAATTGAAAATTTGGGATGTTACAAACCTACCCCCCTTAAGATGAATCTCGCCCTCGAGATTCGGGTTGGCTAGAAAATAGGTGAGGGTGGTCTTTGAGCAAATCTTCTTCTCTCTCCCAGGTGGCTTCATCCTCTGAGTGGTTTCCACTGAACTTTGCAAAACTTGATAACCTTGCTGCGAGTAACTCTGCTGGCATAATCGAGAATCTTGACTGGCTTCTCCTCATATGTTAGGTCATCCTTTAACTGAATCGCTTCTAATGGCACTGTATCTCTTAGCGGTACCTCCGCCATCTCGGCGTGACATCTCTTCAGCTGAGAAACATGGAATACATCATGAACTCCTGACAGTCCTTCTGGTAATTCCAACTTATACGCGACTTCTCCCATACGTTTCACGATCTTAAACGGTCCAACGAAACGCGGTGCTAACTTTCCCTTAACTCCAAAGCGCTTAACTCCTCGAAGTGGGGATACTCGAAGGTAAACTCTGTCTCCGGTTTCGTAAACTATCTCCTTGCGTTTAGAATCTGCATAGCTCTTCTGCCTGGACTGGGCTACCTTGAGCCTATCGCGAATCAACTTAACCTTCCGTTCTGACTCCTTAATCAAATCTGGTCCAAAGAATTGACGGTCTCCAACTTCGTTCCAGGACAACGGTGTCCTGCACCTCCTTCCGTATAAAGCTTCGAAAGGGGCCATCTTCAAACTGGTTTGGTAACTGTTGTTATAAGAAAACTCCGCATACGTCAAGTTTTCGTCCCAACTTGATCCATAATCTAGTGCACAAGCTCTCAGCATATCTTCCAAAATCTGATTGACTCTCTCGGTCTGTCCATCTGTCTGCGGATGAAAAGCTGTGCTGAACTCTAGTCTGGTTCCTAAAGTTTCATGCAACTGATTCCAAAACTTTGAGGTAAATTGGGTTCCTCTATCTGATACGATACTCCTCGGAACTCCATGCAAACAAATTCTAGTCATGTATATCTTTGCCAACTTAGCACTGGTGTAAGTGGTCTTAACTGGAATGAAATGTGCTACCTTCGTCAAACGATCAACTACTACCCATATCGAGTCATATGCCTGTTGTCCTGGGTAGTCCCTGTGATAAAATCCATGCCTATCTTATCCCACTTCCATTCGGGTATCGGCAATGGTTGTAACAATCCTGCTGGCTTCTGATGCTGCTGCCTTACTCTCTGACATACGTCACAAACTGCTACATATGCTGCAATATCCTTCTTCATTCCGGTCCACCAGAATGTTTCCTTCAAATCCAAATACATCTTGGTATTCCCTGGGTGAATCGAATACGGTGATATGTGCCTCCTGCAAAATCAACTTCCTGATCTCCGGGTCATTGGGCACATAAACACGGTCCTCAAACCATAGGGTATCGTGCTCATCCTCACGAAATCCCTTTGCTTTTCCTTTGCTAAGTTTCTCCTTTATAGCAGCAATCTCCTTGTCAGATTTCTGAGCTTCTCTGATCTTATCCATCAATGTTGATTGAATCTCCAATGCGCTACATAGCCTCTCGGAACTATTTCCAATAGTCACGAAGGTTTTCTGCTAACTCCTTGGGTATTTTCCCCGTCATTAGATGACATGGCTCTTACGGCTCAATGCGTCAGCTACTACATTAGCCTTTTCCGGGATGGTAATGCAATCTCATATCATAATCCTTGATGAGCTCCAACCATCTCCTTTGTTGAGGTTCAACTCCTTCTGAGTGAAAATGTACTTCAAACTCTTGTGATCCGTGTACACCTCACAATGATTTCCAATGAGGAAATGTCTCCACGTTTTCAATGCATGCACTACGGCTGCTAACTCCAAATCATGCGTGGCATAATTCAACTCATGAGGCTTCAGTTGTCGTGAAGCATACGAAACAACTCTTCCCTTCCTGCATAAGCACTGCTCCAAGTCCTCGACGTGAAGCGTCGCAATACACCTCATAATCCTTGGTCTTCTGGCAAAATCAATACCGGTGAGGTAACCAAACGTTTCTTCAACTCCTGGAAACTAGCCTCACACTCCTCAGTCCATTTGAACTTAGTATCCTTCTTCAACAACTCCGTCATAGGCTTCGCAATCTTTGAGAAATTCTCAATAAATCTCCGGTAGTATCCTGCGAGTCCAAGAAAACTCCGGATCTCTCCAACTGTTGTTGGTGCTTCCCATTCGGTTACGGTCTCAACCTTTGTGGGGTCAACTGCTATACCTTCTCCGGATATAACGTGTCCGAGGAATCCAACTTCCTTCAACCAAAACTCACATTTGCTGAATTTGGCATATAACTGATGTTCCCTTAGTTTCTCCAAAACCAAACGCAAATGTTCCTTATGCTCCTCTTCATTCTTTGAATAAACCAGGATGTCATCAATGAACACTACGACGAACTTATCCAAAAACTCCATAAACACTTTGTTCATCAGGTTCATAAAATAGGCAGGTGCGTTAGTCAATCCAAATGACATAACGGTATACTCATACAGTCCATATCTCGTGGTGAATGCTGTCTTAGGTATGTCCTGCTCTCGAATCTTCAACTGATGGTACCCTGATCGCAAATCGATCTTGGAAAACACTTTAGCTCCTTGCAATCGATCAAACAGATCATTAATCATTGGCAGTGGGTACTTGTTCTTGATGGTTACTTCATTCAATCCCCGATAATCTACAACCATCCTTAATGATCCATCCTTCTTTTCCACTAGAAGTACGGGTGATCCCCAAGGTGAAGAACTTGGGCGAATGTAACCTTTATCCAATAACTCCTTAATCTGATTCTTAATTTCCACCAAATCCTTTGCTGGCATCCGGTACGGTCGCTTCGATATTGGGCCTGTACCTGGCAATAACTCAATCAAAAACTCAATGTCTCTATCCGGTGGCATGCCTGGTAATTCCTCAGGAAATACATCAGGAAAATCCTTTACCACTGGTACTTCCTCCTGCACAACTCCTGATAAGCAATTCACTTGTGTCCTGTTTGGCACATGCCGGGATACATACTTGATCCTTCTTCCTTCTGGTGTGGTAAGCAAAATTGTCTTACTGGCGCAATCGATGTTTCCTCCATACATCGACAGCCAATCCATACCAAGAATCACATCCAGACCTTGGGATTCCAGAATAATTAAATCCGTTGGGAATACATGCCTTCCTATACTCAATGGTACTTGAAAACATCCTTGTCTGGCCATGTATTCTGCTCCTGGCGAGCTTACTAGCATAGGTGTTTTAAGAATCCTAGTGGGCAGGCTATACTTTTCCACAAATCCCCTTGATATGTATGAATGCGATGCACCAGTATCAAAAAGAACGAGTGCAGTAAATGACTTAACCAAAAACTTACCGATTACTGCATCGGGCTGATCTTCAATCTCCTCCACATTAACGTGGTTCACCTGTCCCCTATTGAAAGGGTTCGGCTTCTTCCCAGAGCTTCCATTGCCATTTCCATTCTGGCCTTCAGGGACATTCATTGGCATAATGTCCGGTCTTCGAACACTTGAAACAGGTGACTTGACTCAGGTCTCTCTTGGTTGGGGTCGATGGGGTGGTCCGGTTCTGGCCGTTGCTTCCTCCATTCCCATTACCATTCTTGTGGCCATTATGGTTGTGCGAGCTACCTCCTCCATGGGTGTGCTGAAACTTAAATCCCGGTTTAGGGGTAAAACGGGGCTTCTGCTGGGCTCCAGAGTTATACTTCCCCTGTCCATACTTCCTCTTACGGTTCTCAATCTGCTGTTGCTTCCCTTCAATCATGATGGCACGATCTACCAACTCCTGGTAGTTGTTGAAACTCGCTACCATCAACTGCATGCTTAGTTCATCATTCAGTCCTTCCAGAAACTTCTCCTGCTTAGCTGCATCCGTAGCAACGTCATCTGGGGCATAACGTGCTAACTTGCTGAAGTCGTCAACGTACTGGCCAACTGTCCTTCCTCCTTGGCGTAAGTTGCGAAACTCACGCTTCTTCATGGCCATAGCTCCTGCTGAAACATGGGCAGTGCGGAAAGCTTGCTGAAACTGATCCCATGTGACAGTGTCAACTGGGTAAGTGGCTGTGAAATTCTCCCACCATGCTGCGGGTCCGTCAAGCTGGTGTGCGGCAAACTTCACTTTCTCACCATCCGTGCATCCTGCAGTGGTCAACTCCCTTCCTATCTTGCGGAGCCAATCGTCTGCTACTATTGGCTCGGTGCTACTGGAAAACACCGGCGGATTCAGCCTAAAAACGGGCTAAGTGGTCAACAGGTGGTGGTGGTGGGTTGTTGTTGTTGTTCTGCTGATTCTGGACTAACATCTGCATCAATTGATTCTGCTGCTGGATCAACTGAGTGAGCTCCGGTGGAATCCATTGTCACGTCTCGGAGGCATCTGAGGGTTTAGAAAAGACGAGAATTAAGAATAGAGGGGGTCTAAAGGGAAAACACTACCCATATGCACATGAGGCAAAAGCACACAATTCACTTCAATCAATCAAACAAGGGCTTACAAACGGTCTAACTATCGCAAAAGTGCTCGACTATAATGTGTTTACATGGGGGAATACTACTACTATCTGGTGGTCATCTAGAAATTTGAACCGGTGGAAGACTCCATGATATCTACTCCAGCTTCGTCTTCAAAGTCGGGTTCACTTGGATCCGAATCGGTGTCGTCGATGATGATGTAGTTGTCTGGACATGCGACGTACTGTCGTCCTCCTGGGATGCTAACTTGCTCTTGAGTTCTTCAATCTCCTGCTTAAGATCGCAATTGTGCCTTGCTAGAGCTACGATCTCGTCCATGTAGTCCTTGCGTGTAGACTTTAGTTCTCCTTCTAGCTCGATGATCCTTGCCTTCGCATTCTTCAACTCTATCATATCATTGCACATCTGGTTCTCGTGGCGTCGAATGTGCTGGTTTAACTCCTGGATGAAAGATGCAATGGATCTATCCTTCTTGGTGCTGACTAACTCCCATTGTTCATCTCGGCGTCCGCAAATCTGGTAGATAGTGTCCTTGAGGTCTTCTTGATAAACTTCTCCAATGCGTCCTATGGTGATATGAGCTGCCATGCTCCTTCCCAGACTCCAGGTTGGTGCATTGAAAACACTATCTATGGGCTTCGTGATTGGCGCGAATGTCCTTCCCGGAACGTGAGCTTGAATCTTCCAGCGCTCCTCTTCAGGCAGAGTGGCGTTGAAAGTTCCCGTGAAGCTTGGTAATCCAATGTTCAGGTACTTGGTGACTTCCTTCAGGTGAAATCCAAATGGTGTGCCTTCATCCGGTTGAGCGTACTTAATCTTCGCGTGCGTCATCCTAAAAGAGTAGAAAAGATGAGGAGTTAGAAAATGAGAAGAGAAGGTGATCTATGGCTTTAACTTAGTGGTCGTGTCCTACAGTCAGCGTGTGCTCTGATACCATCTCTGTAGCGACCTGACCCGAATGGATCACGTCTACTGTGCTACGGTGTCATCCCTGGATCAGTAATGCTGACACCACACAGTACATCGAGGTTTTATAGCAGAGTTGCAATCACACACTTATTACATCGATGGCTCAAAAAGAACTTATTACACTGAATATGGCTTAAGGCCATATTTAAAGTAACAGCGGAAGACTTGGAAGATAAATGGGTCCATCAACTCCAGCGGCATCACTGAGTATAGCCACGACCTAAACGCACCTCAATCGTCGTCTGAAAAGTCTGCAACATTAACGTTGCAGCCCGAAAACGGGTCAGCACATGGAATATGCTGGCAATGTAACACATAGAGAGTAATGGAATGAAACAGCTATACTATATGCATATATGGCTGGTGGAAAGCTCTATGGTTACAGTTTTGCGTAAAGCCAATTTTTCCCTACTGCAAAGGAATAAATTTATTTAACTATCATGGTGGTTGTGAAACATTGAGAATGGTTGACAGCATTCTCAATCCCAATTAAAATAATTAAAACCCAATAACATTAATTAGAAGTAACATGTTGAGATTCACAATGATATTCAAGTACTAGATACTCAAGTTGTCCATAACCGGGGACACGGCTAATCATGATTAGTTTGTACTCTGCAGAGGTTTGCGCACTTTTCCCCACATGACTCGATCGCCTCCGTTTGTTTTCTCGCACTACATGGTGTTTGAGAAACGGATGACCGAGACATAGTCTTTCAGAAGCGCTAGCACCTTACATGTGGGGTAGACCGTACCACCTACAACCCCTACATCTGCTAGTCCACCCCGTAAGAGTTCGCACAACTTAGTCAACTATGCCAGAGCCCATAGTAGCATGTGGCTGCACACGGAAGTTTCTAGCATGAAAGTCTTATGATCCCTTTGAGCCTGGGTGGCGGTCCAAAAAAACAGGCAAGTCCTGATAGACATCAGGTGCCTCAATCCACCCAGATGTGTGTTTAAGTTGCCACCTTAGATAAACCATTAAAATTTATCTCACATCTGTCATGGATATCACTCACCCAATCCACGTCTACTAGCATAGCATGGCATAATAAGCAAACGTAGAAGTAACTCCCAAAGGTTTCATAATAATACAGGTAATAGGTACTACCTCATCTACTTCCCATCCCACAATTTAATTAGATCCTAATCATGCAATTGTGTGAGGATTGATCTAATGCAATAAAACTGGGTTGTAGAAAAGGTATGATCAAAGTGTTACTTGCCTTGCTGATGATCCGCGAGCACTAGGGTTTCGAAATAACAAGCGGCGCAATCCGGGTAATCTATCGCAGACAAACAACAAGCATACAATAAGTACTCATCTAATGCACAGGTAAAACTCGAACAAGAGATCGAACCAGGTAGTTCAACTTAAGAACTCCGGTTGCAAGAAAACGAAAAACAAACGCGAAAGAAAACAACTCGGTTCTAGCAAGTTGAAACTAGGTCAAAATTTTACTGTAACAAAAGCTTGTTCAAGTTGATTAGACGGAACGGCGGTTTCGAGACGAAACTCCAGGCGCTTGAATCACCTGATTCCGATAAACGAGCGAAAGACTAGGAGAAGATCGGATCTGAGATCGCGATCGCGGAATAAATCCGACGAAAAGAAAAAGAAGAACGGTTAAAACGGACGGGTTCGTTAACCTAGAAGAATCCGGTGATCACGTTCGTTAGGACGAACGGTCCGGCGAACGGTCCAAAGGCAACTAAATCGGAGAAGAAAACGAATCCAATCTAGGGTTTCGGAGAAGAAAACCGATCGAAAAACTGATCTAGAAAACCGGAACGGTTTAGAGAAGAAAAGAATCGGAACGATTAGAAGAAAACGATCCGAGGAAAAGAATAGATGTAGCGCGGGGACCTTGGCGAGGTCTCCGGTGAGGGGCTCCGGCGGCGTCGGCGTAGGGCGGCGGCGTGGGCAAGGTGCGGCGGCGGCGCGGGTGTGGGGCGGCGGCGAAGGTGCGGCGGCGGCGGGGGGGGGGGGCGGCGGGGGCGGGGGGGCGAGCGGCGCGGGGGGGGGGTGGCGGCGGGGTGGGGAGGCGGCGCGGCGGCGGTGACGCAGGGCGGTGTGATGCGGCGCGGGGGCGGTGAAGGCGCGGTGTGGAGGAGAGCTTTGATTTTGTGTTTAGAGGGGGGGGTGCTTGGGTATTTATATGGGGGAGGGGAGGGGTTTACTTGGGGTAGAGGACAAGGAATTAGAATAGGAGTAGGAAAGATCTAGAAAATAAACGGAGTAGGACTAAAGAAAACGAAATAAGGAAAAGGGGACAAGGGGGCGCCCTAGAATCCTAAAAGGATTCGGTCCTAGCAAGAGGCGGCGGCGGCCGACCGGCTCCTGGCTCGGCGCCTGGCGCCTGGGAGCGCGGCGGTAGGTGGCTTGGCTTGGGCCTTTGGCCCAAGGCGCTGCTCAATTTTTTTTAATAGTTTCCTCGCGCAGAAAAAAAACAAAAAGGGATCTAAACGAACTCCGAAAAATCTAAAGTAAATTTTCCCCGACTCCTAAAAATGAGCCGAACAAAATGAACTTTTCTCCGGACCTAAAATGCAATTTTTGAAAACACGCATTTTTCCCTATCCAAATAAAATGCAAATAAACGGAAAGCAAAATTGATCTATTTATTATATCTTCATTTTTCCTAAATTTGGAAAGTCATATTATTCCCTCTCTCATATTTTTGATACGGAAAAATTATTGAAGATAAATAAATAAATCAAATGATCCTATTTCAAAATTCGAGAGAACTCTCAAATATGAAAATAACGAAATCTCCAACTCTCTCCGAGGGTCCTTGAGTTGCGTGAAATTTCTAGGATCAACCAAAATGCAAGAAAATATGATATGCATATGATCTAGTGTATAACATTCCAAATTGAAAATTTGGGATGTTACAACCTAGGGTAGAAGATAATAATAAAGGATAGGCCCTTTGCAGAGGGAAGAATAGGTTGCCATGCGCTTTTATGGTTGGATGTATAAAATCTCAATGCGAAAGAACGTCACTTTATATTGCCCCTTGTGATATGAACCTTTATTATGCAGTCCGTCGCTTTTATTACTTCCACATCACAAGATCGTATAAAGCTTATTTCTCCCACACCAATCAATCATACATATTTAGAGCAATTTTTATTGCTTTGCACCGATGACAACTTACTTGAAGGATCTTACTCAATCCATAGGTAGATATGGTGGACTCTCATGGCAAAACTGGTTTAAGGGTATTTGGAAGCACAAGTAGTATTTCTACTTGGTGCTGAGAATTTGGCTAGCATGAGGGGGAAAGGCAAGCTCAACAAGTTAGAGGATCCATGACAACATACTTTATCTCAGATATAAGAAAGACATAACTCATTACGTTGTCTTCCTTGTCCAACATCAACTATTTAGCATGTCATATTTTAATGAGTGCTCCAAATCATAAAAGATGTCAATGATAATATATCTATATGTGAAAACCCCTCTTTACTTCTTACTTCCTATTAATTGCAACAATGACCAAAGCTATGTCTGCCAACTCCCAACAACTTTTAGTCATCATACTCTTTCTATGTGAAGTCATTACTCTCAACAAGATCAATATGAACTTTTTGTTTCTTTTTATTATTTTCTCTTTTCTTTTATTCACCCAAGATCATGGCAAAATAATCAAGCCTTTGACTCAACACTAATCTTTATTATATATAGCTCACGGACTCGATTACAAAGAGAGATCATAAAGCAAAACTCAAAACTAGATCATGCCATAAACTTTATTCTACTAGATCAAGATACTACTAATAGGATCGAACTAAGAAAAACGGTAAAGATAAGAGTTGTGATTGTGATACGATACCGGGTCACCTCCCCCAAGCTTGGCAGTTGCCAAGGGGAGTGCCCATACCCATGTGATTATATCTCCTTGGTTGGTGAAGAAGGTGGAGGTGTTGTTGATGATGCGGGCTTGTCATCCATCTTCCAAGGCATAGGTTCACCATCATAGAAGGATGATCGAGTCTCCAGAATCCTCGAATCTGCAGCCAAACTCATTCTTTTGAATCTATATTCATACTCACAGTTTTGGTTTTGCAGGTCATAGATTTGGGCTTGGAGGTGCTCGATCTTCTCATATAGCTTGAAGATGGCCTCCTCGGTGTTCTTGGCATCCGGCTTGTAGTTGTTGGTGAACTCCGCGAGCATCGTGTGGCTAGCGTTGATTCCACGCTCCACCATCCCCTGGCACTTAAAAACTTGTTGCTCCATTGTTTCGAGCCTCGTCTCCACGCTTCCGGTTCCCTTTGGTCCCTCAACATCGCGGATGTGCAACAACCCATCACGCATCTCAATGGTTTGAGGGTGTCGCAGCACCTCCGCGAGGTAAGGGTTGATGACCTTCTCGAAGAACTTGTCCTAGGAAGCACTTGGGGACGTCATGATAATCTAGATCTGTCAGAAAAACAGCTCGAAACAAGAACAGAGGAGGTTTGCGTGATACGGGAGTCAAAACCTTCGGGAGAATATATAATGAATTTTTACCAACCAAAATACGTATCGTGCAATAAAACGGAGTCCGGAAGGCACACGAGGTGCTCACGAGGTAGGGGGGCGCGCCAACCACCCTCGTGGGGCCCTCGTGTCCTTCCCGGACTGCTACTTATTTTTCTATTTTTCTAAATATTCCAAAACGGACAAATATTGCCTTAAAAATTGTTTTGGAGTCGGTTTACTTACTGTACCACATACCTATTCCTTTTCGGAGTCTGAAACGTTCCGGAAAGTTACTCTTATGTATTCCTCCGGGGTTACGGTTTCAATAATATTTGTTTCAACATTTATGGGATTACCTGAGATATAATGTTTGATTCTTTGACCGTTTACCACCTTCGAATTTGTGCCCTCGAAGTTGTTGATCTTTATGTCACCGGAACGATAGACCTCTTCGATAACATAGGGGCCTTCCCATTTAGAGAGATGTTTTCCTGCAAAAAATCTTAAACGAGAGTTGTATAGCAATACATAATCACCTACATTAAACTCACGCTTTTGTATCCTTTTGTCATGCCATCTTTTAACTTTTTCTTTAAACAACTTGGCATTTTCATAAGCTTGGGTTCTCCATTCATCAAGTGAGCTAATATCAAATAACCTCTTCTCACCGGCAAGTTTAAAATCATAGTTGAGCTCTTTAATAGCCCAATATGCCTTATGTTCTAGTTTGAGAGGTAAGTGACATGCTTTTTCGTAAACCATTTTATACGAAGACATACCCATACGATTTTTATATGTAGTTCTATAAGCCCATAATGCATCATTAAGTTTCTTAGACCAATTCTTTCTAGATCTATTAACAGTCTTTTGCAAAATTAATTTGATCACTCTATTGCTCAACTCTACTTGACCACTAGACTGAGGGTGATAAGGAGATGCAATTCTATGATTAACATCATATTTAGCAAGCATTTTATGGAAAGCACCATGAATAAAGTGTGAACCACCATCAGTCATTAAGTATCTAGGGACTCCAAACCTCGGAAAAATAACTTCCTTAATCATTTTAATAGAAGTGTTATGATCAGCACTACTAGTTGGAATAGCATCTACCCACTTAGTAACGTAATCAACAACAACTAAAATATGTGTGTATCCATTAGAGGCAGGAAAAGGTCCCATATAATCAAAGCCCCAAACATCAAACGGTTCAATAACAAGAGAATAATTCATAGGCATTTCTTGACGTCTACTAATATTACCAATTCTTTGACATTCATCACAAGACAAGACAAGCTTACGGGCATCCTTGAAGAGAGTAGGCCAATAAAAACCAGATTGCAATACCTTATGTGCAGTTCTATCTCCAGCGTGGTGTCCTCCATAAGCCTCGGAATGACACTTGTGTAGGATCTGTTCCTGTTCATGCTCAGGTACACAACCTCTAATAACACCATCTACTCCTTCTTTATAAAGATGTGGGTCATCCCAAAAGTAATGTCTCAAGTCATAGAAGAACTTTTTCTTTTGTTGGTATGTGAAGCTAGGTGGTATGAACTTAGCAACAATATAATTAGCATAATCAGCATACCATGGAGTACTACGAGAAGTACTTATAACATTTAATTGTTCACCAGGAAAGCTATTATTAATAGGTAGTGGGTCATCAAGAATATTTTCTAACCTAGACAAGTTTTCTGCAATGGGGTTCTCAGCTCCCTTTCTATCAACAATATGCAAATCAAATTCTTGTAGCAAGAGAACCCATCTAATAAGTCTAGGTTTAGCATCTTTCTTTTCCATAAGATATTTAATAGCAGCATGATTAGTTTGAATAGTTACTTTAGAATCAACAATATAAGATCTGAACTTATCACAAGCAAATACAATTGCTAAAAGCTCTTTTTCAGTAGTAGCATAATTTCTTTGAGCATTGTCTAGAGTCTTACTAGCATAATGAATAACATTTAATTTCTTATCAACTCTTTGCCCTAGAACAGCACCTACAGCATAATAACTAGCATCACACATAATTTCAAAGGGTAGGTTCCAATCAGGTGGCTGAACAACAGGTGCAGTGACTAATGCTTTCTTAAGTATTTCAAATGCTTCTACACAATCATCATCAAAGACAAATGGTATATCTTTTTGCAATAAATTAGTCAGAGGCCGGGAAATTTTTGAGAAGTCCTTAGTGAACCTCCTGTAAAATCCGGCGTGACCAAGGAAACTTCTTATACCTTTGATGTCCTTGGGACATGGTATCTTTTCAATAGCATCAACCTTGGCTTTATCAACTTCAATACCTCTTTCAGAAACTTTGTGCCCCAAGACAATGCCTTCATTAACCATAAAGTGGCACTTTTCCCAATTCAAGACAAGATTAGTTTCTTCACATCTCTGCAAAACTCGATCAAGATTGCTCAAGCAATCATCAAAAGAGGAACCATAGACGGAAAAGTCGTCCATGAAAACCTCACAAAAGTCAGAGAATATAGCCATCATGCATCTTTGAAAGGTAGCAGGTGCATTACATAAATCAAAAGGCATACGTCTATAAGCAAAAGTGCCAAAAGGGCATGTAAAGGTAGTCTTTGATTAATCTCTAGCCGACACAGGTATTTGAGAGAAACCAGAATAACCATCTAGAAAGCACTAGTGTGTATGTTTGCATAATCTTTCTAACATTTGATCAATAAATGATAAGGGGTAATGATCTTTCTTAGTAGCTTTATTTAATTTGCGGAAATCAATTACCATCCTATAACCTGTGATAATTCTTTGTGGAATCAATTCATCTTTATCATTAGGAACAATAGTAATACCTCCCTTCTTAGGGACACAATGGACAGGACTTACCCACTCACTATCAGCAACGGGATAGATTATACCTGCCTCCAGAAGCTTTAGTATTTCTTTTCTTTCCACTTCTTTCATTTTAGGATTCAGGCGTCGTTGAGGATCACAAACTGGTTTGGCATCTGCTTCCAAATTTATTTTATGTTGACATAGAGTGGGACTAATGCCCTTAAGATCATCAAGAGTATATCCAATAGCAGCACGATGCTTCTTCAGAGTTTTCAATAATCTTTCTTCTTCATGCTCTGAAAGGTTAGCACTAATAATAACAGGATATATCTTCTTTTCATCAAGATAAGCATATTTAAGATTATCAGGCAAAGGTTTAAGCTCAAACATGGGATCTCCCTTGGGTGGAGGAGGATCCCCTAAAATTTCAACAGGCAAATTATGTTGCAGAATAGGTTCCTGTTTAAAGAATACTTCATCTATTTCCCTTCTTTCATTCATCAACATATCATTTTCATGGTCTAGCAAATAGTGTTCTAAAGGATCACTAGGAGGTACGGCAATAGAAGGAAGACCAATAATTTCATCCTTACTAGATAATTCTTCCTCATGATGTTGTTTACTAAATTTAGAGAAATTAAACTCATGAACCATATCATCCAAGCCAACAGTAACAACATTCTTTGTGGAATCTATGGTAGCATTGACAGTATTTAAGAAGGGTCTACCAAATATAATGGGACAAAAGCTATCTTGCGAAGATGTAAGAACAAGAAAATCAGCAGGATGTTTAGTTTTCCCACACAAGACTTCAACATCTCTAACAATTCCCATTGGTGAAATAGTATCTCTATTGGCAAGTTTAATTGTGACATCAATACCTTCTAATTCAGCAGGTGCAATTTCATTCTTAATTTCTTCGTATAAAGTATGTGGTATAACACTAGCACTTGCACCCATATCACATAAGCCATGATAACAATGATCTCCTATTTTAACAGAAATAATAGGCACGCCTACCACAGGTCTATGCTTATCTTTAGCACAAGGTTTAGCAATTCTTGCAGTTTCACCTTCGAACTGAATAACATGCCCATCAATATTATCAGACAAGAGATCTTTAACAATAGCAATATTAGGTTCTACTTTAACTTGCTCAGGAGGTGTATAAGTTCTAATATTGCTTTTACAAACAACAGTTGAAGCTTTAGCATGATCCTTTATTCTAACAAGGAAAGGTGGTTTCTCAATATAAGAAGTAGGAACAATAGGATCATTATAAGTGACAGTCTTTTCTTCAACTTTAATAGGTGCAGCTACTTTTACTTCTATGGGAGGATGATATTTAAACCACTTCTCCTTAGGGAGATCAACATAAGTAGCAAAAGATTCATAGAAAGAAGCTACTATCTCAGAGTCAAGTCCATATTTAGTGCTAAACTTACGGAAAATATTGGTATCCATAAAAGATTTAACACAATCCAACTTAGGTGTCATACCTGACTCCTTACCTTCGTCGAGGTCCCAATCTTCAGAGTTGCACTTAATTCTATCCAATAAATTCCATCTGAATTCAGTAGTCTTCATCATAAAAGAGCCAGCACAAGAAGTATCGAGCATGGTGCGATTGTTATCAAAAAGCCGAGCATATAAATTTTGAATAATCATTTCTCTTGAGAGCTCATGATTGGGGCATGAATATAACATTGATTTAAGCCTCCCCCAAGCTTGAGCGACGCTTTCTCCTTCGCGAGGCCAGAAATTATATATATAATTGCGATCACGATGAACAAGATGCATAGGGTAATACTTTCGATGAAATTCTAGCTTCAATCTTTAATAGTCCCATGATCTCATATCATCACATAGCCTATACCATATCAATGCGTCTACCTTCAAAGATAAAGGGAAAACCTTCTTCTTAGCAACATCATCGGGTATACCTGCAAGCTTAAATAATCCACAAACTTCATCCACATATATTAAGTGCTCATCAGGATGTTTCGTTCCATCTCCTGTAAAAGGGTTAGCTAGCAGTTTTTCCATCATACCCGAAGGAAATTCAAAAGGAGTTTCATTTTCAATAGGTTCAGTAGGTTGAGGAGCAACTCTTTGCTCTACTGGACGGGGTGAAGATACCAGAGAATTACTTTCGATTGTAACTAGTGACAATAAATTTAAGCACACTATATAAATTTTTCCTTACGAAATTCCACCTACCAAAGGCGCTACACTCCCCGGCAATGGCGCCAGAAAAGAGTCTTGATGACCCACAAGTATAGGAGATCTATTGTAGTCCTTTCGATAAGTAAGAGTGTCAAACCCAACGAGGAGCAGAAGGAAATGATAAGCGGTTTTCAGCAAGGTATTCTCTGCAAGTACTGAAATAAGTGGTAACAGATAGTTTTGTGATAGGATAAATTCTAACGAGCAACAAGTAACAAAAGTGAATAAAGTGCGGCAAGATGGCACAATCCTTTTGTAGCAAAGGACAAGCCAAAACAAACTCTTATAATAGGAAAAGCGCTCCCGAGGACACATGGGAATATCGTCAAGCTAGTTTTCATCACGTTCATATGATTCACGTTCGATACTTTGATAATTTGATATGTGGGTGGACCGGTCCTTGGGTGTTGTTCTTACTTGAACAAGCATCCCACTTATGATTAACCTCTATTTCAAGCATCCACAACTACAACAAAAGTATTAAGGTAAACCTAACCATAGCATGAAACATGTGGATCCAAATCAGCCCCTTACGAAGCAACGCATAAACTAGGGTTTAAGCTTCTGTCACTCTAGCAACCCATCATCTAATTATTAATTCCCAATGCCTTCCTCTAGGCCCAAATAATGGTGAAGTGTTATGTAGTCGACGTTCACATAACACCACTAGAGGCTAGACAACATACATCTTATCAAAATATCAAACAAATACCAAATTCACATGACTACTCATAGCAAGACTTCTCCCTTGTCCTCAGGAATGAACGTAATTACTCATAAAGCATATTCATGTTCATAATAAGAGGGGTAATAATATGCATATAGGATCTGAACATATGATCTTCCACCAATTAAACCAACTAGCATCAACTACAAGGAGTAATCAACACTATTAGCAACCTACTAGCACCAATCCCGGACTTTGAGACAAGAATAGGATACAAGAGATGAACTAGGGTTTGGAGATGAGATGGTTCTGGTGAATATGTTGATGGAGATTGCCCTCTCCCGATGAGAGGAGCGTTGGTGGAGACGATGGTGATGATTTCCCCCTCCCGGAGGGAAGTTTCCCCGGCAGAACAGCTCTGCCGGAGCTATAGATTGGATCCGCCAAGGTTCCGCTTCGTGGCGGCGGAGTCTCGTCCCGAAAAGTTCCTCCTTCTTTTTCTCATCAAAAGACTTCATATAGGAGAAGATGGACGTCGGAGAGCCACCAGGGGGCCCATAAGGTAGGGGGCGCGCCCTAGGGGGGGCGCCCCCACCCTCGTGAGCAGAGTGTGGGCCCCCTGGCCTTCATCTTTGGCAAGGGTTTTTCTTTATTTGTTTTAAGATGTTCCATGGAGTTTCAGGACTTTTGGAGTTGCGCAGAATAGGTCTCTAATATTTGCTCCTTTTCCAGCCCAGAATTCCAGCTACCAGCATTTTCCCTCCTTATGTAAACCTTGTAAAATAAGAGAGAATAGCCATAAGTATTGTGACATAAAGTGAAATAACAGTCCATAATGCAATAAATATCGATATAAAAGAATGATGCAAAATGGACGTATCAGTACCCATTGCCATCCTTATCGAGGGTAGAGTATTCAACCCAAATTTATTGATTCGACACAAGGGGCGCCAAAGAATATTCTCAAGTATTAGCAGCTGAGTTGTCAATTCAACCACACCTGGATAACTTAATATCTGCAGCAAAGTATTTAGTAGCAAAGTAATATGATAGTAGTGGTAACGATAGCAAAAGTAACGGTAATAAAAGTAGTACTTTTGGTGTTTTGTAGTGATTGTAACAATAGCAACGGAAAAGTAAATAAGCGAAGAACATTATATGGAAGCTCCTAGGCATTGGATCGGTGATAGAGAATTATGCCGGATGCAGTTCATCATGTAACAGTCATAACATAGGGTGACATAGAACTAGCTCCAATTCATCAATGTAATGTAGGGATGTATTCCGAATATAGTCATACGTGCTTATGGAAAAGAACTTGCATGACATCTTTTGTCCTACCCTCCCGTGGCAGCGGGCTCCTAGCGGAAACTAAGGGATATTAAGGCCTCCTTTTAATAGAGTACCAGACCAAAGCATTAACACATAGTGAATACATGAACTCCTCAAACTACGGCCATCACCGGGAGTGGTCCTGATTATTGTCACTTCGGGGTTGCCGGATCATAACACATAGTAGGTGACTATAGACTTGCAAGATAGGATCAAGAACTCACACATATTCATGAAAACATAATAGGTTCAGGTCTGAAATCATGGCACTCGGGCCCTAGTGACAAGCATTAAGCATAGCAAAGTCATAGCAACATCAATCTTAGAACATAGTGGATACTAGGGATCAAACCCTAACAAAACTAACTGATTACATGATAAATCTCATCCAACCCATCACTGTCCAGCAAGCCTACGATGGAATTACTCACGGACGGCGGTGAGCATCATGAAATTGGTGATGGAGGATGGTTGATGAGGACGATGGCGACGGATTCCCCTCTCCGGAGCCCTGAACGGACTCCAGATCAGCCCCCCGAGAGAGTTTAGGGCTTGGCGGCAGCTCCGTATCTTAAAACGCGATGAATCTTTCTCTCTGATTTTTCTCCCCGAAAGTGAATATATGGAGTCAAGGTTGAGGTTGGTGGAGTGTCAGGGGGCCCACGAGGCAGGGGGCGCGCCCAGGGGGGTAGGGCACGCCCCCACCCTCGTGGACAGGTGGAGGCCCCCAAACGTGGATTCTTGTTGCAGTATTTTTTATATATTCCAAAATAATTCTCCGTTGATTTTCAGGTCATTCCGAGAACTTTTATTTCTGCACAAAAATAACACCATGGCAATTCTACTGAAAACAGCGTCAGTCGGGGTTAGTTCCATTCAAATCATGCAAGTTAGAGTCCAAAACAAGGGCAAAAGTGTTTGGAAAAGTAGATACGATGGAGATGTATCAGCTCCCCCAAGCTTAAACCTTTGCTTGTCCTCAAGCAATTCAGTTGATAAACTGAAAGTGATAAAGAAAAACTTTTACAAACTCTGTTTGCTCTTGTTGTCGTAAATATGCAAAGCCAGCATTCAAGTTTTCAGCAAAGATTATGAACTAACCATATTCACAATAACATTTAGGTCTCATGTTTACTCATATCAATGGCATAATCAACTAGTGAGCAATACTAATAAATCTCGGATGACAACACTTTCTCAAAACAATCATGATATGATATAACAAGATGGTATCTCGCTAGCCCTTTCTGAGACCACAAAACATAAATGCAGAGCACCTTTAAAGATCAAGGACTGACTAGACATTGTAATTCATGGTAAAAGAGATCCAGTCAAGTCATACTCAATGTAAACTAACAGTAATGTATGCAAATGACAGCGGTGCTCTCCAACTGGTGCTTTTTAATAAGAGGATGATGACTCAACATAAAAGTAAATGGATAGGCCCTTCGCAGAGGGAAGCAGGGATTTGTAGAGGTGCCAGAGCTCGGCTTTGAAATAGATATGAATAATATTTTGAGCGGTATACTTTGATTGTCAACATAACAACCGAGAGATCTCGATATCTTCCATGCTACACACATTATAGGCGGTTCCCAAACAGAATGGTAAATTTTATACTCCCCCTCCACCAACAAGCATCAATCCATGGCTTGCTCGAAATAACGAGTGCCTCCAACTAACAAGAGTCCCGGGGGAGTTTTGTTTGCAGTTATTTTGATTTGATTTGCATAAAGCATGGGACTGGGCATCTCGGTGACCAGCCATTTTCTCGTGAGTGAGGAGCGAAGTCCACTCCTCTTTAGAATAACCCACCTAGCATGGAAGATACAGACAACCCTAGTTGATACATGAGCTATTCGAGCATACAAAACAGAATGTTTATTTGAAGATTTAGAGTTTGGCACATACAAATTTACTTGGAACGGCAGGTAGATACCGTATATAGGTAGGTATGGTGGACTCATATGGAATAACTTTGGGGTTTATGGAATTGGATGCACAAGCAGTATTCCTGCTTAGTACAGGTGAAGGCTAGAAAAAGACTAGGAAGCGACCAGCTAGAGAGCGACAACAGTCATGAACATGCATTAAAATTAATCAACACTGAATGCAAGCATGAGTAGGATATAATGCACCATGAACATAAATATCGTAGAGGCTATGTTGATTTTGTTTCAACTACATGCGTGAACATGTGCCAAGAAAAGCCACTCGAATCATTCAAAATAGGATACCACCCTATCATACCACATCACAACCATTTTAATAGCATGTTGGCATGCAAGTATAAACTCCTAGCTAATTAAGCATGACATAAGCAACTATAATCTCTAATTGTCATTGCAAACATGTTTATTCATAATAGGCTGAATCAGGAACGATGAACTAATCATATTTACAAAAACAAGAGAGGTCGAGTTTGTACCAGCTTTTCTCATCTTAATAAATTCATCATATAATCATAATGATTGCCTTTCACTTGCACGACCAAATAGTGTGGATAATAATAATAGTGCACGTGCATTGGACTAAGCTGGAATCTGCAAGCATTCAATTCAAGAGAGAAGACAAGGTAATATGGGATCTTTGTTAGATCAACAATAATGCATATAAGAGCCACTTTAACATTTTCATTATGGTCTTCTCCTCTCAACCCCCAAAGAACAAGAAAGAAATAAAACTATTTACACGGGAAAACTCCCAACAAGCAAAAGAAGAACGAGAAATATTTTTGGGTTTTCCTTTTAATTATTACTACTATAGGCATGGAAAGTAAACTAACTAAAGGCTACAACTATATTTTTTTGTTTTTCTTAAGGTTTATTAAAAACACAAGAAGAAAGCATAAAAAGGAAAATAAACTAGCATGGATGATACAATGAAAAAGTATGAGCACCGACAACTAGCATGAGTGTGTGAACATGAATGTAATGTCAGTGAGAAATACGTACTCCCCCAAGCTTAGGCTTTTGGCCTAAGTTGGTCTATGGCCACGGCTGGCCTGGCGGATATCCAAAGTAATAGTTGGGGTCGTACTGAGAAGAATCCCCCTGGTGCCACTGGTTGGCGATCTCTTCTGGATTCTACTGATAAACAGACTGCCGGTGAGGATCAAATTGTGGTTTCGGCTCTGGCTCTGTAGCTGGTGTGGGGTTTCGGTAGGCGTGAATGGCCTCAGGCGGAACAAGCTACTTGCCTGCAGATAAGTCAAACAAGGAAGGAGCAGGCAAAGTAATAGTCTCAAGGTGTGTTTTATCAAATACCCGCTTATACTTAAGCATCTCTTCCTTATTCTTAACGATAAAATCATGTGCTACCATACTCTTATAGTATAGAAAAATAGGAGGCATCAATTTCTCTTCCTTCTCATAATGCCTAATAGGTATGTTAAAGTGTGCAGCGAGGTGCGAGGCGAAGATGCCTCCGAGGACGGGGCCCTTAGTACGGTTAAGATTTAACCGCTTTGCAATAATAGTGCCCATACTAAATGTGTCATCACGGAACAAGGCATGGCACAAAATAACAATATCAGGGGCACTAAGGTTGGCATAGTTTCCGTGACCAATTAAGCATCTACTATCAAATATTGCGAAGTAACATAAAATAGGAAAATGTATATTGCATCGGAAACTTTCCTCGTTTCCCCTACAGCAATTGTATCAATAAACCCTTCCACATCGTCATGATGTGGTTCCTCTACGCTGCCCTCGAAAGGGATCAAACATACCTGACAAAAATCACGAAGTGACATCTCCTTATGCTCATCATATAAATAAAATTCCACCGTAGGTGGTGAGCTCCTAGCATGGAAATGAAAGTTTTGCACAAAGATATTGGTGAGTAAGATATATTGTTCACGTTGGTCATGGAGGAAGGCGGTGAGGCCTGCATTCTCAGCCAATTCATAGAAATCATCATAAATCCCGACTGCTCTCAAGAAACCATCACAAGGCCATTCACACGACCGGACCTCCGCGGTGCGAGGGAGATTATACTTGGGCTTCTTGTTCTCTTAACTTTGTTTATCCTTCGAGCTTCGGCTCGATGAGCCCCTCAAAAATATCTTCATCTTTTTCTGAAATTTTTAGTAACTTCAAAATAAAAGTGAATCAAACTCAACAAAATTCATAGCAACTACTCCAACAAGTGCCTAGAGACAATATCATGCATCAAAACTACTTTTGACCACATAAATTTGACATGCAAGGTCAAGAACAGGGTCACCTAAGCAGCAAAAATATGCAATGAATAAAGCACTAGAACAAAAACTAATTGGACCATTGGAGGAGTCACATACCAAAGAACAATCCCCCAAAGCAGTTTTGTGAATGGAGCTTTGAGCAAGGAGATCGAAAATGGCAGCAATATGAGCTTGGACTCGGGTTTGAGCTGGCTAGTGATGTTTTGAGAGGAAGGAGTGTGTGGTGGCTGGAATAAGTGGAGGGGAGCCACCATGGGCCCACGAGGCAGGGGGCGCGCCCTGGACCCTCGTGGCTAGGTGCTTGCCCCCCTGTTGTGTTCTCAGTGCCAGATATTCTCAAATATTATAGAAAAAATCATATTTAATTTTCAGGGCATTTGGAGAACTTTTATTTTCGGGGTATTTTTTATTGCATCGATAATTCAGAAAACAGACAGAAAAAATACTATTTTTGCTTTATTTAATATAAATAATAGAAAGTAAAAAGAGGTTACAGAGAGTTGTGTTTTCTAAATTCATCCATCTCATGCTCATCAAAAGGAATCCACTAACAAGGTTGATCGAGTCTTGTTAACAAACTCATTCCGAGTAACATGGAACCGGAGAATTTATGAATAACACTAGGTTACCTCAACGGGGATATGCACATCCCCAACAATAAGAATATCACATTTCTTCTTGACAGTAGGAAGAGGAAATTCAAAACCTCCAAAAATAATCGATGGAATTTTTCCAATAGATTTTATACTATGAACTTGAGGTTGTTTCCTCGGAATGCGTACCATATGCTCATTGCCATTAACATGAAAAGTGACATTGCCTTTGGTGCAATCAATAACAGCTCCTGTAGTATTCAAAAAGGGTCTTCCAAGAATAAAAGACATACTATCGTCCTCGGGAATATCAAGAATAACAAAGTCCATTAAAATAGTAACGTTTGCAACCACGACAGGCACATCCTCACAAATACCGACATGTATAGCAGTTGATTTATCAGCCATTTGCAAAGATATTTCAGTAGGTGTCAACTTATTCAAATCAAGTCTACGATATAAAGAGAGAGGCATAACACTAACACCGGCTCCAAGATCACATAAAGTAGTTTTAAGATAGTTTCTTTTAATGGAGCATGGTATAGTTGGCACTCCGGGATCTCCTAGTTTCTTAGGTATTTCACCCTTAAAAGTGTAATTAGCAAGCATGGTGGAAATTTCAGCTTCCGGTATCTTTCTTTTATTTGTAACAATTTCTTTCATATACTTAGCATAAGGATTCGTTTTAAGCATATCAGTCAAACACATATGCAAAAAGATAGGTCTAATCATTTCAGCAAAGCGCTCAAAATCCTCATCATCCTTTTTCTTGGATGGTTTAGGAGGAAAAGGCATGGGTTTCTGAACCCATGGTTCTCTTTCTGAACCCTCGTGGGGCCCACATTGCTCCACCGACGTACTTATTCCTCCTATATATACCTACGTACCCCCAAACTACCAGATACGGAGCCAAAAACCTAATTCCAACGCCGCACCCTTCTGTACCCGTGAGATCCCATCTTGGGGCCTTTTCCGGAGCTCCGCCGGTGGGGGCATTGATCATGGAGGGCTTCTACATCAACACCATAGCCTCTCCGATGATGTGTGAGTAGTTTACCTCAGACCTTCGGGTCCATATTTATTAGCTAGATGGCTTCTTCTCTCTCTTTGGATCTCAATACAAAGTTCTCCATGATTCTCGTGGAGATCTATTCAATGTAATCTTCTTTTGCGGTGTGTTTGTTGAGACCGATGAATTGTGGGTTCATGATTGTCGGTGTCAAAACCGGCGGATCTCGGGTAGGAGGTCCCGAACTGCGCGTCTAGCCGGATGGTAATAGGAGGCAGGGGACACGATGTTTTACCCAGGTTCGGGCCCTCTTGATGGAGGTAAAACCCTACGTCCTGCTTGATTTATTCTTGATGATTTGGGTATTACAAGAGTTGATCTATCACGAGATCGGAGAGGCTAAACCCTAGAAGCTAGCCTATGGTATGATTGTTGTTGTCCTACGGACTAAAACCCTCCGGTTTATATAGATACCGGAGAGAGTTAGGGTTACACAAGGTCGGTTACAAAGGAGGAGATATCCATATCCGTACTTCCTAGCTTGCCTTCCACACCAAGTAGAGTCCCATCCGGACACAAGACGAAGTCTTCAATCTTGTATCTTTATAGTCCAACAGTCCGGCCAAAGGATATAGTCCGGCTGTCCGGAGACCCCCTAATCCAGGACTCCCTCAGTAGCCCCTGAACCAGGCTTCAATGACGATGAGTCCGGCGCGCAGTGTTGTCTTCGGCATTGTAAGGTGGGTTCCTCCTCCGAACACATCACAGAAGAGTTTGATACCAGGATAGTGTCTGACCCTGCAAAATAAATTCCACATACCACAGTACAGAGAATAATATTTCCACAAATCTTAATCTGCTGACACGCTTTGGCAACATGACATCAAGCCAAGGCTCGGTGATTTATTCGAACCGTTTTTCTTCAACCAGCTCCACACATAACGCGAGGCAGTTTCATGACACGTCTTGTCAAAGCAGAGATCGTGTTCCCCTAATTACGGGATTCTCACCAATACGGGCGTGGGTAACCCAACCGTGCCTAGGACTCCCAAACGGCCACTAGGAGGACGCTTGATATTCACCCTCTTTATAAAGGGACAAGGCTTTTACTTTTTGCCCTCCCGTGCTCAATCGAATCCTTCCCCCGCCTCGAGTTCTAACACCCAAAGCCCAGATCAGGTGCTTCGGACCTTCAATCATCTCTGGATCTAGCCTTCAAGGCCGGTGGATGCCCTCCTCCGTTATGGAAGAGGATATCAAGAAGTTGAGGGAGGCCAGATACCTGACCGCCGAGGATTCACATCGGCTGCCTGTCCGAGGGCAGGTCGTCCCTACTCCCGAACCCAACGAGAACGTTGTGTTCATCTCCCACTTCCTCCGAGGTCTAGGCCTCACTCTGGATCCCTTCGTTAGGGGTTTTATGTTCTATTATGGGCTAGATTTCCACGATCTAGCCCCAGAATCCTTTCTCCACATCTCGGCATTTATTGTCGTATGTGAGGCCTTCCTCCGCATTACCCCTCACTTCGGCCTGTGGCTCAAGACCTTTGACGTGAAGCTGAAGATGGTCGAGGGGCAGCATGTAACGTGCGGAGGCGCATTAATAAGCAAGATCGCTGGAGCTCCATGGCCAAAGGGTTCCTTTCCAGAGGTGTCCGGATTATGGCAACGGGAGTGGTTTTACATCACAGCTCCTAGAAGTGCCAAGTGGGTGGCTGCCCCTGGTTTCCGCTCGGGCCCTCCACCACAACTGATGTCATGGATTAGCATAGGGCTGAGCTGGGGTCCAGCCAAGGACGTGCCTATACTGCAGAGCCCCATTCAAGATCTCTTCCAAGGAGATTTCAGTCTGGTTATGGTGGTGCAAGTCATGCTGGTTCATCGAGTCTAGCCTTGCAAACGTCGGCCCCTCCGCATGTGGGAGTTCAACCTAGAAGGACCATGCACTATTCATAATTTCCTCGGCCTGACACACGAGGAGATGTATAAATCATTCTTTGGACCCCAAATAGAGTGTCCGGATACAACCGAGGACATGGGCCTGAGCAGCAACCGTACCACCGACCAAGTAACTAATCCTCTAGCCGAACACACCGTCTTTCATTTATCATGATGTCATTCTGAGAAATCGCTCTTTGACCAGGACTGGCTAGCAGAGGCGAAGATGATTCGGTGTTCGGCCCCCCTTCCTGAGGGTTTGGACAATCCGGTACTGGAAAAGATGCTCGAGCTAGCACCTTGCCCGGAGCCCTCAAAGGAAGATAAAGGGGGAATAATGAGGGCGAAAGCGGGCCCCCATCGCTACCAATTCCAACCGAGGGAATGAGCGCCTCCGTGAAGGAGGATAACCAAGGGAAGATTCTGACCTTCTCTTGCTTCGGGGAAGGAAGCGGACTGCCTCTGAAGATCTGGAAACCAAGGCTTCCAAACGGGAGAAGAAGTCTCCACTAGAGGGTCCTGCCTCGGAGGGTGCTTTTGCCGCACAAAGTCCGCGTGGGGATCAGCCCTCTAACGAGCCGTAAGTGATCAAAAAAAATACTTATTCTACCTTACTTCCGAGGAAAATAACCGAAGCATTTATCTCGCAGTTCGGATCTTAGCCCTTCTCAACGGAGCTCGTCTTCAGGGGACCTTCTTCTGGAGATGATGGAGAGCGAAATGCCTCCCCGGACTCCCCCACTCAAGAAGCGAGCGACCTTGAAGTGTCATCACGGAGGGCCCCTCCGGATCCGGTGAGGCCAGAAGATAATCCTATAGTCACCCGAAGTCCCCAGCATCCGGCTCTTGAAGAGAGCAAACAAAAGAGTCCGGGGCCGTCTGGTATGCGGTCGGACGCACTGAGGGATCTGCTAAGGCGGGCGACCATCTCGGAAGAACACCGTACATTGATGGGTACGGTGATGGAAAGGATTTCATCTGCCAAAAGCGGGTTGCATGATGCCTTTATGAGTCTACTGACAGGCTTTGAGGTATGTAAAATGATGTACATTTGTAATGGTACCGCACATTTTTAGGTGTGCCCTGTGTAGATAGTAGCCCCTGAGACTCTGGTTTTCGTCGAGAACGGCGGCAAACAGAGGATCGTACTCCCAGGTAATAACCATACCGCTTTATGTGCAGGTGATGGAAGCTCCGGTGGCTGGCCGGACTAATGAGTTTGCCAAACTAAAGCGGCAACTGGATGCGGCAGATGTCGACATCGAGCTTGTTAACAAGCGGCTTGACGAGGCACAGGGTAAGTAATGTTCTTCTGGTCAATGTCACATGGTAAGAGCAGTGTGATGCCAGTATCTTTAATATGTTGTGACTGCAGATGGAGCTGCCACCGTGGAGACCCTTCGGGCGGAATTTTCCCGAGCCAAAGAACAAGCAAGGAGTAGTAATGCGGCCGCTTTGAAGGCGGCCGAACAGTTAAGAGCCGAGAAGGCTGCGCATTGCGAGAGCAAAGAGAAGATGGCCGAGATGGCTGTAAAGTTAAAAGACACTGCCGACCGTTGCCAGTTCCTTGAAGAAGAAAACCGAGTGAAGGCAACGGACCTCGAAAAGGCCACGATGGCGACCAAAGACACCCGCTCTGCCATGAGAGCGAAGAAGGAGGAGCTGCGTGAAGCCGGTGATATTGTGGCTGGGAAGCCCTTTTTGCTGCGGAGGAAGTTCGGAGATCCGCGGTATGCCCCTCTGGATCGGCTGTGGAGTTCGGCGGACGCATATCTGGATTTGATGGCGAGTGCTATCGATGCGGCCGAAGACTTCCGATATCAAACAGACCATGAAGTGAACAAGCTATTTTGGCAGCAGTTTAACGTTCTAGAGCGTCCTCTTCCACTAACTGATTAGCTTGCCAAATGGGCCGAACTCAATAGATTGTCCGGACTTGCCATGAGGTCTGTCGTAGATCATTTGTTGCCGGAAAAGCCGAAGCCAAACAGCTATTTTAGCTTAGTGCAGCAGTTCCATGGTGCGGTGTCACGCATCAATGTGATGAAAAGGTCGGCGTGTATAGAAGGCTCGCGGATGGCCCTTGCCCATGTCAAAGCATACTGGGCGGAGATGGATGCCACTACTGTTGCAGCACAGGCTTCGGCCATAGGCCGAGTGGCTGCCGAGCACTATTTCGAAGAAGTTCTCGAGGGTGCTCGTTTGATAGAGGCCTAGTGCTCGAAGAATATTATGTTTGAGTGATATGTATTCCCATTGTAAAAACAATGTTTATGAAATTTATTAAGGCTGTATTTATACTTTTGCCTGAAAGTAATATGATGCCTCCTGTGCGGCTGTTTATGTATATATGTATATAACCTGAAAGATTGCAGTCGTCGGCTTCAACTCCCACGCATATAATGCGGAGGTGTTCGCAGAAGATGTGTGTTCACAATTGATCCAACGTCTTGGTCCTATTAAGGAGGTGATAGCGCAGCGAGCGAGGCAACCGGACTATAATGCTTTAACACTTTCACTTAGCCATAGGAGTTTGAAGGTGGGGCTACTATATAGGCCCTGGTGGCTTCGCACTCTCCTGAATTCGGGGTGCGTACATGCCTGGCCGAGAAACGGCCCTTCGTTAAGGCGGAAGAATTCTAACATTCTGATAGGTCATCGAGTGGTTGACCAGTCTCACGCTATATCATGACAGTTAGTTTTCGGCTTTCTCTACTGAGGTGCTCGTCCGGATGAACCGGGGCACAATCGCAGTAGTTCTCCTGGTGCCGCCTTAGCCGATAGAGCAGAACGTAAGGCAGCAAAACATAGGAGACGGGAAAACCCAACATTTGACCAAAGACATGATTCGGAGCTGATGCATATAAGGCCAAACTCGCGACGCCGAACACTCCCTAAGGTATTCGGTCTTTATGGTATAAACCGGGCCTAAACAATGCCCTTTGTAAGAAGCCCCTGGTGTCCAGGTACGTGCATTATTCTGACGTGGACACATGCCAAGACGTCAGCATCCTTCTCAATAGTATTGAGAATCCGAGGGATGTGTATCAACAAGGGACAGTAAGAAAGGTTTACGCAGGGTCTTAATCTAAAAAGAATCCTTGGAACGGGTCCCTGCTGCACGTCTGTGCCTGTGTCTCCGTTGTGCCGTATCCTAGATGGGTGTAGCACGATGGTCATCTGTAAAAGAGAGGAACTTAGGTGAAAAGTTGTCGTGCAAAAAGGTAGGTTATATTAAAGAAACCATGTACAATTCAAGATGAGCGAAAATTGCCAGTTGTTTATGCGCGTGAAGCCCCTTGTTTTTATAACAGGGGTGTGGCCGTCGAACCTGTATGGATTACATATAGCTGCGCCGGACTCGTCTGACCGTGTCCGTGGTCTTGACGACCTATCAAATGCTCTAGTTGGTGAGGCCGTTTTAGTGTGCGGCTGCCAAGGCAGTCGCACTCTCTTCGGCACGCAAGGATCGCTCAATCTTTCCACTTACTGTAATGATGCCACGTGGACCGGGCATCTTAAGCGTGAGGGAAGCGTAATGCGGTATTGCCTTGAAGCGAGCGAAAGCTTCGCGTCCGAGTAGTGCTTGATAGCCACTTTGGAACGGAGCAATGTGGAAGGTTAAATATTCGCTACGGAAGTTATCGGGGAAGCCGAATATAACCTCTAGTAGCAGGGAGCTCGTACAATGAGCCCCTGAGCCTAGCGTTACTCCTCTAAAGGTAGTATTGCTGTGGCGAATTTTTGTTGGGTCTATCCCCATTTTGCGGACTGTGTCCTGATATATCAGGTTTAGACTACTGCCACCGTCCATCAGGACTCGTGTGAAGAGGTATCCGCCAATTATTGGGTCTAATACCAAGGCAGCCCATCCTGCATGCCGGATACTTGCTGAGTAATCCCGATGGTCGAATGTGATCGGTTGAGACGACCAGTGGAAGGACTCCGCGGTGATAGGCCCTTGGGCATATTTCTCTGGGAGTGCCGCTTTGTTTCTCCCCTTGATCACGTGTAACACGTTTACTGTTTTGACTTCTGGTGGAAATTTCTTTTGTTCCCCAGTGTCTTGCTTGAGAGTCTCATCCTCGTCTTCGCTTGGTGTATCCTCCCCCTTGTGTACGGCGTTGAGCTTGCCGGACTGCTTGAAGACCCAACATTCTCTGTGGGTATGATTTGCAGGTTTGTCGGGGGTGCTATGAATCTGACATATTTGGTCCAGAATTTTGTTTAGGCTGGACAGTTCATCTCTGGCGCCTTTAGAGGGCGGCTTTTGCTGACCTGGCCGAGAGCTTCTGAATCCGGCGTTTACCGCCATGCTCTTCGGGTTGTCTTCTTTATTCCGGCGCTTATTATTTTTGCTGCGTCGTGATTTCCCGTTTCCATCTCTAACTTCGGAAGTACTTGGGCCGCTGGTGCTGCATCGGGCTAGCCAGCTGTCCTCGCCCGCACAAAAGCGGGTCACGAGGCTTGTTAATGCTGCCATTGTTCTCGGCTTTTCTTGGCCGAGGTGTCTGGCAAGCCATTCGTCTCGGACGATGTGTTTAAAAGCTGCCAAGGATTCGGCGTCCGAACAGTCGACTATTTGGTTCTTTTTAGTAAGAAACATGTTCCAAAGCTTTCGGGCTGACTCTCCGGGCTGTTGAGTTATATGACTTAAATCGTCCGCATCCGGAGGTCGGACATAAGTCCCTTGAAAATTTGCCCGAAAAGCGTCTTCGAGCTCTTCCCAGCTTCCAATGGAGCTTTCGGGGTGGCTTTTAAGCCAGTGCCGAGCTGGCCCTTTGAGTCTGAGGGGTAAATACTTAATGGCGTGGAGATCATCTCCTCGAGCCATATGGATATGGAGGATATAGTCCTCAATCCAGACCCCCGCGTCTGTTGTTCCGTCGTATGCGTCTATGTTTACGGGTTTGAATCCCTCTGGAAATTCATAGTCCAGCACCTCATCGGTGAAATATAGGGGGTGTGCGGCACCCCTGTATCTGGGTGTACCATGTTGTTCGAATGTTTGTTGTGTTGCATCGTATGGTGGAGCGCGCTTGCGTGGTCCATAGATGGATCCTGTTGCGCCGTCCTTTTGATGCGAGCCCTCGCGTGGATCGCGTATTGGCTTATGTGCGGCGTTGTTTGCCGCTCTATGTTGGCCGTGAGGTCCTCTATCCGGCCAGATGGCCGTTTTAATTTTTGGTTGCGGGGGATCTAAGGCATCCTCATCGAATGCAGGTAGCAACTTCCGCTTTGGGTAGCTCTTGGTGGGACGATTATCGCCGTACTTCGCTGCTGTGTTGAGTACTTTACTCCATCTGATTCTGAGTGTGTCTTGCGCAGCCTTGAGCCTTTGCTTCTGCTTTTTTAGACTCCTCGCGGTTGCAACAAGCCTTTGACGGGCATTCTGTTGCTCCGGGTGTCTGTCCGGTGTGATGTCGTCCGGACTATTATCTTTGACAGAGTCGGGTTGTTCGTTTTGATCTCCGTGTTGCCATGGTCCGGCGATGGTTCACCCTGCTCTAACGCTGGGTCTATATGATCGTTGTTTCTGCCGAGACGGGATTTGGAGTAGCGCTTACGCCGCCGCTTTGACTGGTTCTTGAGGGGACAACCCTTTGTTGCGTCCTTCCGTTCCTCGTCGTCGTTTTCTTTTGGTGTGTCCACCATGTATATGTCATGTGATGAAGTGGGCGTCCAGTGCCCTGTGGGCAGTGGTTCCTGTTTGTCTCCTGCATCGTCGTCCATACCGTCGATGTCTTTGGAGTCGAAGTCGAGCATGTCGGTTAAGTCATCGACAGTGGCTACTAAGTGGGTGGTGGGTGGGCGGTGAATTTCTTCGTCATCCGCATCCCAATCCTGCCGGACATAGTTCGGCCAGGACTCTCCTGACAAGGAGAGAGACTTTAATGAATTCAGTATGTCACCGAAGGGCGAGTGCTGAAAGATATCCGTGGAGGTGTACTCCATGATTGGCGCCCAGTCGGATTTGATAGGCAGTTTGGCAACACGGCTCTCGTGAAGGGTAAGGTCGATATTTGGCTCGATCGCCGCTGAGGATACGGCCTTCGTGACGGGGTCTATCCACCCGTCCATGGATGGCGCAACTGGCTCTGAATTGAGGCTCAGAACGGCTGCCGATGCGATCTCCTGAATACGGTCCAATGGTAGAGCTAAATCATACTCATCGTGACCGCGTGGCGCACAAGGCAGGGGCTCGAATCCGTCGAATATCAAGTCTCCGTGGATATCGGTCGTGTAATTCAAGCTTCCACACCTGACCTAATGGCCAGGGGCGTAGCTTTTGATCTGTTCCAGATGGCCAAGCGAGTTGGCCTGCAGTGCGAAGCCGCCGAACACAAAGATCTGTCCGGGGGGAAAAGTCTCACCTTGGACTATATCGCTATCGATGATAGAAGGAGCCATCAAGCCTAACGGTGACGACACAGAGGAACTCTCAATGAAAGCACCAATGTCGGTGTCAAAACCGGCGGATCTCGGGTAGGGGGTCCCGAACTGTGCGTCTAGGCGGATGGTAACAGGAGGCAGGGGACATGATGTTTTACCCAGGTTCGGGCCCTCTTGATGGAGGTAAAACCCTACGTCCTCCTTGATTTATTCTTGATGATTTGGGTATTACAAGAGTTGATCTACCACGAGATCGGAGAGGCTAAACCCTAGAAGCTAGCCTATGGTATGATTGTTGTTGGCCTACGGACTAAAACCCTCCGATTTATAGACACCGGAGAGGGTTAGGGTTACACAAGGTCAGTTACAAAGGAGGAGATATACATATCCGTATTGCCTAGCTTGCCTTCCACGCCAAGTAGAGTCCCATCCGGACACGAGACGAAGTCTTCAATCTTGTATCTTTATAGTCCAACGGTCCGGCCAAAGGATATAGTCCGGCTGTCCAGAGACCCCCTAATCCAGGACTCCCTCAATGATCAAGTTTATCTATGAACAATATTCGAATCTTCTCTGAATTCTTTTATGTATAATTGGTTATTTTTGCAATTCTCTTCGAATTATCAGTTTGGTTTGGCCTACTAGATGGATCTTTCTTGCAATGGGAGAAGTGCTTAGCTTTGGGTTCAATATTGCGGTGTCCTTTCCCAGTGACAGTAGGGGAAGCAAGGCACGTATTGTATTGTTTCCATCGAGGATAACAAGGTGGGGTTTATATCATATTGCATGAGTTTATCCCTCTACATCATGTCATCTTACTTAAAGCGTTACTCTTTTTCTTTTGAACTTAATACTCTAGATGCATGCTGGATAGTGGTCGATGTGTGGAGTAATAGTATCAGATGCGGGCAGGAGTCGGTCTACTTGTCGCGGACGTGATGCTTATATACATGATCATACCAAGATATTCTCATAACTATGCTCAATTCTGTCAATTGCTCAATAGTAATTTGTTTACCCACCATAATACTTATGCTCTCGAGAAGCCACTAGTGAAACCTATGGCCCCCGGGTCTATTTTCCATCATATTAATCTCCCATCAACAAGCTATTTGTGGCACCATTTATTTTGCTTTCTTTACTTTGCATCATTATCATAAAAATACCAAAAATATTATCTTATCATATCTATCATATCTCACTTTCGTAAGTGACCGTGAAGGGATTGACAACCCCTTTATTGTGTTGGTTGCAAGGATTTTATTTGTTTGTGTAGGTGCGAGGGACTCATGCATGGCCTCCTACTAGATTGATGAAGGAAATATGCCCTAGAGGTAATAATAAAGTTATTATTTATTTCCTTGTAATCATGATAAATGTTTATTATTCATGCTAGAATTGTATTAACCGGAAACATAATGCATGTGTGAATACATAGACAAACAAAGTGTCACTAGTATGCCTCTACTTGACTAGCTCGTTAATCAAAGATGGTTATGTTTCCTGACTATGAACAATGAGTTGTTATTTGATTAACGAGGTCACATCATTAGTTAAATGATCTGATTGACATGACCCATTCCATTAGCTTAGCACCCGATCGTTTAGTATGTTGCTATTGCTTTCTTCATGACATATACATGTTCCTATGACTATGAGATTATGCAACTCCCGTTTGCCGGAGGAACACTTTGGGTGCTACCAAACGTCACAACGTAACTGGGTGATTATAAAGGAGCATTACAGGTGTCTCCAAAGGTAGATGTTGGGTTGGCGTATTTCGAGATTAGGATTTGTCACTCCGATTGTCGGAGAGGTATCTCTGGGCCCTCTCGGTAATACACATCACATAAGCCTTGCAAGCATTACAACTAATATGTTAGTTGTGAGATGATGTATTACGGAACAAGTAAAGAGACTTGCCGGTAACGAGATTGAACTAGGTATTGGATACCGACGATCGAATCTCGGGCAAGTAACATACCGATGACAAAGGGAACAACGTATGTTGTTATGCGGTCTGACCGATAAAGATCTTCGTAGAATATGTAGGAGCCAATATGGGCATCGAGGTCCCGCTATTGGTTATTGACCGGAGACGTGTCTCGGTCATGTCTACATTGTTCTCGAACCCGTAGGGTCCGCACGCTTAAGGTTACGATGACAGTTATATTATGAGTTTATGCATTTTGATGTACCGAAGGTTGTTCGGAGTCCCGGATGTGATCACGGACATGACGAGGAGTCTCGAAATGGTCGAGACGTAAAGATTGATATATTGGAAGCCTATATTTGGATATCGGAAGTGTTCCGGGTGAAATCGGGATTTTACCGGGTTACCGGGAGGTTACCGGAACCCCCCCGGGAGCCATATGGGCCTTCATGGGCCTTAGTGGAAAGGAGAAAGGGGCAGCCCAAGGTGTCTGCGCACCTCCCCCCTCCCCTAGTCCTATTAGGACTAGGAGAAGGTGGCCGGCCCCCCTCTCTCTCTTTCCCCCCTTGGGAATCCTAGTTGGAATAGGATTGGGGGGGGGAGTCCTACTCCCGGAAGGAGTAGGACTCCTCCTGCGCCCTCCTCCTGGCCGGCGCACCCCTCCCCCTTGGCTCCTTTATATACTGAGGCAGAGGCACCCCAGAAACACACAAGTTGATCCACGTGATCTATTCCTTAGCCGTGTGCGGTGCCCCCTGCCACCATATTCCTCGATAATACTGTAGCGGAGTTTAGGCGAAGCCCTGCTGCTGTAGTTCATCAAGATCATCACCACGCCGTCGTGCTAACGGAACTCTTCCCCGACACTTTGCTGGATTGGAGTCCGGGGATCTTCATCAAGCTGAACGTGTGCTTGAACTCGGAGGTGCCGTAGTTTCGGTGCTTGATCGGTTGGATCGTGAAGACGTACGACTACTTCCTCTACGTCGTGTCAGCGCTTCCGCAGTCGGTCTACGTTGGGTACGTAGACAACACTCTCCCCTCTCGTTGCTGTGCATCACATGATCTTGCGTGTGTGTAGGAATTTTTTTGAAATTACTACGAAACCCAAAAGTGGCATCCGAGCCTAGGTTATTTATGTTGATGTTATATGCACGAGTAGAACACAAGTGAGTTGTGGACGATACAAGTCATACTGCCTACCAGCATGTCATACTTTGGTTCGGCGGTATTGTTGGACGAGACGACCCGGACCAACCTTACGCGTACGCTTACGCGAGACCGGTTCCCTTGACGTGCTTTGCACATAGAGGGCTTGCGGGCGACTGTCTCTCCAACTTTAGTTGAACCGAGTGTGGCTACGCCCGGTCCTTGCGAAGGTTAAAACGAAGTCTATTTGACAAACTATCGTTGTGGTTTTGATGCGTAGGTGAGATTGGTTCTTACTTAAGCCCGTAGCAGCCACGTAAAACTTGCAACAACAAAGTAGAGGACGTCTAACTTGTTTTTGCAGGGCATGTTGTGATGTGATATTGTCAAGGCATGATGCTGAATTTTATTGTATGAGATGATCATGTTTTGTAACCGAGTTATCGGCAACTGGCAGGAGCCATATGGTTGTCGCTTTATTGTATGCAATGCAATCGCGATGTAATGCTTTACTTTATTACTAAACGGTAGTGATAGTCGTGGAAGCATGAGATTGGCGAGACGACAACGATGCTACGATAGAGATCAAGGTGTCGCGCCGGTGACGATGGTGATCATGACGGTGCTTCGGAGATGGAGATCACAAGCACAAGATGATGATGGCCATATCATATCACTTATATTGATTGCATGTGATGTTTATATTTTTATGCATCTTATCTTGCTTTGATTGACGGTAGCATTATAAGATGATCTCTCACTAAATTATCAAGAAGTGTTCTCCCTGAGTATGCACCGTTGCCAAAGTTCGTCGTGCCCAGACACCACGTGATGATCGGGTGTGATAAGCTCTACGTCCATCTACAACGGGTGCAAGCCAGTTTTTGCACAAGCAGAATACTCAGGTTAAACTTGACGAGCCTAGCATATGCAGATATGGCCTCGGAACACGGAGACCAAAAGGTCGAGCGTGAATCATATAGTAGATATGGTCAACATAAACGATGTTCACCATTGAAAACTACTCCATCTCACATGATGATCGGTTATGGTTTAGTTGATTTGGATCACGTAATCACTTAGAAGATTAGAGGGATGTCTATCTAAGTGGGAGTTCTTAAAGTAATATGATTAATTGAACTTAAATTTATCATGAACTTAGTCCCTGATAGTATCTTGCTTGTTTATGTTGATTGTAGATAGATGGCTCGTGCTGTTGTTCCGTTGAATTTTAATGCGTTCCTTGAGAAAGCAAAGTTGAAAAGATGATGGTAGCGATTACACGGACTGGGTCCGTAACTTTAGGATTATCCTCATTGCTGCTCAGAAGAATTACGTCCTGGAAATACCGCTAGGTGCCAGGCCTGCTGCTGGAGCAACACCAGATGTTATGAACTAGGATTATCCTCATTGCTGCCCAAGGTGTCTGCGCACCTCCCCCCTCCCCTAGTCCTATTAGGACTAGGAGAAGGTGGCCGGCCCCCATCTCTCTCTTTCCCCCCTTGGGAATCCTAGTTGGAATAGGATTGGGGGGGAGTCCTACTCCCGGAAGGAGTAGGACTCCTCCTGCGCCCTCCTCCTAGCCGGCGCCCCCTCCCCCTTGGCTCCTTTATATACTGAGGCAGAGGCACCCCAGAAACACACAAGTTGATCCACGTGATCTATTCCTTAGCCGTGTGCGGTGCCCCCTGCCACCATATTCCTCGATAATACTGTAGCGGAGTTTAGGCGAAGCCCTGCTGCTGTAGTTCATCAAGATCGTCACCACGCTGTCGTGCTAACGGAACTCTTCCCCGACACTTTGCTGGATCGGAGTCCGGGGATCGTCATCGAGCTGAACGTGTACTCGAACTCGGAGGTGCCGTAGTTTCGGTGCTTGATCGGTTGGATCGTGAAGACGTACGACTACTTCCTCTACGTCGTGTCAGCGCTTCCGCAGTCGGTCTACGTTGGGTACGTAGACAACACTCTCCCCTCTCGTTGCTATGCATCACATGATCTTGCATGTGCGTTGGAATTTTTTTGAAATTACTATGAAACCCAACAATTGATACCTTGGTTCTCAAAAACTGAGGGAAATACTTACGCTGCTTTACTGCATCGCCCTTTCCTCTTCAAGGGAAAACCAACGCAGTGCTCAAGAGGTAGCAAGAAGGATTTCTGGCGCCGTTGCCGGCGATTCTACGCAAAAGTCAACATACCAAGTATCCATCACAAACCGTTATCTCCCGCATTACATTATTTGCCATTTTCCTCTCGCTTTCCTCTCCCCCACTTCACCCTTCCCGGTTTATTCGCCCTCCTTTTTCCGTTCGCCTCTTTTTTCCGTTCGCCTCTTTGTCGCTCGCTTCTTGTTTGCTCATGTGTTGGATTGCTTGCTTGTCACAATGGCTCAAGATAATACCAAATTGTGTGACTTTACTAATACCAACAACAATGATTTCCTTAGCACTCCGATTGCTCCTCTTACCGATACTGAATCTTGTGAAATTAATGTTGCTTTGTTGAATCTTGTCATGAAAGATCAATTCGCCGGCCTTCCTAGTGAAGATGCCGCTACCCATCTAAATAGCTTTGTTGATTTGTGTGATATGCAGAAGAAGAAATATGTGGACAATGATATAGTTAAATTGAAGCTATTTCCTTTTTCGCGTAGAGATCATGCTAAAGCTTGGTTTTCGCATTTTCCTAAAAATAGTATTGATTCTTGGAATAAGTGCAAAGAAAGAACCGCTAGGATGCGTGCTAAGAAAGATTTCTTTATAAAAGCGTGTTCTTCTAGTTTTCATGATAATAAAGATGAAGATCTAAAAGTTATTGATGTGTCTCCTATTAAATATTTGTTTTGCAATATGAATCTTGATAATGATGGGGCTGAAGATGAGCTACCTTTACCTAGAAGGTGTTCCAAAAATTCAGAGTCTTTAGATCTTGATGCTAAAATTGTTAAAAGTGGGATAGAAGAGGTTAAAACTTTAAATATCAATGAACGCACTATTTTGGATTTCAAGAATTTTAATTATGATAATTGCTATTTGATAGATTGTATTTCCTTGTTGCAATCTGTGCTAAATTCTCCTCATGCTTATAGTCAAAATAAAGCTTTTACTAAACATATCGTTGATGCTTTGATGCAATCTTATGAAGAAAAACTTGAGTTGGAAGTTTCTATCCCTAGAAAACTTTATGATGAGTGGGAACCTACAATAAAAATTAAAATTAAAGATCATCAGTGCTATGCTTTATGTGATTTGGGTGCTAGTGTTTCCATAATTCCAAAAACATTGTGTGATTTGCTAGGTTTCCGTGATTTTGATGATTGTTCTTTAAACTTGCACCTTGCGGATTCCACTATTAAGAAACCTATGGGAAAAATTAATGACATTCTTATTGTTGCAAATAGGAACTATGTTCCCGTAGATTTCATTGTTCTTGATATAGATTGCAATCCTTCATGTCCTATTATTCTTGGTAGACCTTTCCTTAGAACGATTGGTGCAATTATTGATATGAAGGAAGGGAATATTAGATTCCAATTTCCGTTAAGGAAAGGCATGGAACACTTCCCTAGGAAGAAAATTAAATTACCATATGAATCTATTATGAGAGACACTTATGGATTACCTACCAAAGATGGCAATACCTAGATCTATCTTCGCTTTTATGCCTAGCTAGGGGCGTTAAACGATAACGCTTGTTGGGAGGCAACCCAATTTTATTTTTGTTCCTTGTTTTTTGCTCCTGTTTAGTAATAAATAATTTATCTAGCCTCTGTTTTGGTTGTGTTTTTTGTGCTTAATTAGTATTTGTACCAAGTATAACCGTTGGGAAGACTTGGGGAAAGTCTTTTTGATCTTGTTGTAGAAAACAGAAACTTTAGTGCTGACGAGAATCACTTTTTTGTTATTTGGAAGGTGATATTTAGTTAATTATTTTTGCAGATGATTAATAGATAAATTCCTCACGTACAGAAATTTATTTTAGAATTTTTGGGGTTCCAGAACTTGCGTTAGCTACAGATTACTACAGACTGTTCTGTTTTTGACAGATTCTGTTTTTCGTGTGTTGTTTGCTTATTTTGATGAATCTATGGCTAGTAAAAGAGTTTATAAACAATAGAGAAGTTGGAATACAGTAGGTTTAACACCAATATAAATAAATAATGAGTTCATTACAGTACCATGAAGTGGTGTTTTGTTTTCTTTCGCTAACGGAGCTCACGAGATTTTCTGTTAAGTTTTGTGTTGTGAAGTTTTCAAGTTTTGGGTAAAAGATTTGATGGATTATGGAACAAGGAGTGGCAAGATCCTAAGCTTGGGGATGCCCATGACACCCCAAGATAATATAAGGACACCTAAAAGCCAAAGCTTGGGGCTGCCCCGAAGGCATCCCCTCATTTCGTCTACTTCCATCGGTAACTTTACTTGGAGCTATATTTTTATTCACCACATGATATGTGTTTTGCTTGGAGCGCCTTGTATTATTTGAGTCTTTATTTTTTAGTTTGCCACAATCATCCTTGCTGTACACACCTTTTGAGAGAAACACACATGATTCAGAAATTGCTAGAATACTCTATGTGCTTCACTTATATCTTTTGAGTTATATAGTTTTTGCTCTAGTGCTTCACTTATATCTTTTAGAGCACGGTGGTGATTTGTTTTATAGAAACTATTGTTCTCTCATGCTTCACTGAGATTATTTTGAGAGTCCTACAAAACAGTGTGGTAATTTGCTTTAATTATGTTAGGCATTCAAGATTAGTATTTTTTTTCTTATGAGTGTGTTGAATACTATGAGAAGTTTGATACTAGATAATTGCTTTGAGATATGAAGATGGTGATATTAGAGTCATGCTAGTTGAGTAGTTTTGAATTTGAGAAAAACTTGTGTTAAAGTTTGTGATTCTCGTAGCATGCACGTATGGTGAACCGTTATGTGATGAAGTCGGAGCATGATTTATTTATTGATTGTCTTCCTTATGAGTGGCGGTCGGGGACGAGCGATGGTATTTTCCTACCAATCTATCCCCCTAGGAGCATGCGCGTAATACTTTGCTTTAATAACTTGTAGATTTTTGCAATAAGTATATGAGTTCTTTATGACTAATGTTGAGTCCATGGATCGTACGCACTTTCTTCCTCCCACCATTGCTAGCCTCTCTAATACTGCGCACTTTTCGCCGGTATCATACACCCACCATATACCTTCCTCAAAACAGCCACCACACCTACCTATCATGGCATTTCCATAGCCATTCCGAGATATATTGCCATGCAACTTACCAACGTTTCATTTATTATGACACGCTCCATCATTGTCATATTGCTTGCATGATCATGTAGTTGACATTATATTTGTGGCAAAGCCACCATTCAAAATTCTTTCATACATGTCACTCTTGATTCATTGCATATCCCGGTACACCGCCGGAGGCATTCACATAGAGTCATATTTTGTTCTAAGTATTGACTTGTAATTGTTGAGTTGTAAGTAAATAAAAGTGTGATGATCATCATTTTTAGAACATTGTCCCAAGTGAGGAAAGGATGATGGAGACTATGATTCCCCCACAAGTCGGGATGAGACTCCGGACTAAAAAAATGATGAGAGAAAAAGAGAGAAGGGGCAATGTTACTATCCTTTAACCACACTTGTGCTTCAAAGTAGCACCATGATCCTCATGATAGAGAGTCTCCTATGATATCACTTTCATATACTAGTGGGAATTTTTCATTATATAACTTGGCTTGTATATCCCAATGATGGGCTTCCTCAAAATGCCCTAGGTCTTCGTGAGCAAGCAAGTTGGATGCACACCCACTTAGTTCCTTTTGTTGAGCATTCATACACTTATAGCTCTAGTGCATCCGTTGCATGGCAATGCCTACTCACTCACATTGATATCTATCAATGGGCATCTCCATAGCTCGTTGATACGCCTAGTTGATGTGAGACTATCTTCTCCTTTTTGTCTTCTCCACAACCACCATTCTATTCCACATATAGTGCTATGTACATGGCTCACACTCATGTATTGCGTAAAGATTGAAAAAGTTTGAGAACACCAAAAGTATGAAACAATTGCTTGGCTTGTCATCGGGGTTGTGCATGATTTAAATACTTTGTGTGGTGAAGATAGAGCATAGCTAGATTATATGATTTTGTAGGGATAACTTTCGTTGGCCATGTTATTTTGAGAAGACATAATTGCTTAGTTAGTATGGTTGAAGTATTATTATTTTTATGTAAATATTAAACTTTTGTATTGAATCTTTCGGATCTGATTATTCATGCCACAATTAAGAGAATTACATTGAAATTATGCCAAGTAGCATTCCACATCAAAAATTCTGCTTTTATCATTTACCTACTTGAGGACGAGCAGGAATTAAGCTTGGGGATGCTTGATACGTCTCCAACGTATCTATAATTTTTGATTGTTCCATGCTATATTATATTCTATTTTGGACATTATTGGGCTTTATTATACACTTTTATATTATTTTTTGGGACTAACCTATTAACCGAAGGCCCAGCCCAGAATTGCTGTTTTTTGCCTATTTCAGAGTTTCGCAGAAAAAGAATATCAAACGGAGTCCAAACGGAATTAAACCTTCGGGAACGTGATTTTTGGAACGAACGTGATCCAGAGGACTTGGACCCTACGTCAAGAAAGCTACCAGGAAGGCACGAGGTAGGAGGGCGCGCCTACCCTCCCCACCCCAGGCGCACCCTCCACCCGCGTGGGGCCCATGTTGCTCCATCGACATACTTCTTCCTCCTATATATACCTACGTACCCCCAAACTACCAGATACGGAGCCAAAAACATAATTCCACCACCGCAACCTTCTGTACCTGTGAGATCCCATCTTGGGGCCTTTTCTGGAGCTCCGCCGGAGGGGGCATCGATCACGGAGGGCTTCTACATCAACACCATAGCCTCTCCGATGATGTGTGAGTAGTTTACCTCAGACCTTCGGGTCCATAGTTATTAGCTAGATGGCTTCTTCTCTCTCTTTGGATCTCAATACAAAGTTCTCCATGATTCTCGTGGAGATCTATTCGATGTAATCTTCTTTTGCGGTGTGTTTGTTGAGACCGATGAATTGTGGGTTTATGATCAAGTTTATCTATGAACAATATTTGAATCTTCTCTGAATTATTTTATGTATGATTGGTTATCTTTGAAAGTCTCTTCGAATTATAAGTTTGGTTTGGCCTACTAGATTGATCTTTCTTGCAATGGGAGACGTGCTTAGCTTTGGGTTCAATCTTGCGGTGTCCTTTCCCAGTGATAGTAGGGGCAGCAATGCACATATTGTATTGTTGCCATTGAGGATAACAATGTGGGGTTTATATCATATTGCATGAGTTTATCCCTCTACATCATGTCATCTTACTTAAAGCGTTACTCTGTTCTTTTGAACTTAATACTCTAGATGCACGCTTGATAGCGGTCGATGTGTGGAGTAATAGTAGTAGATGCAGGCAGGAGTCGGTCTACTTGTCGCGGACGTGATGCCTATATACATGATCATACCTAGATATTCTCATAACTATGCTCAATTCTGTCAATTGCTCAACAGTAATTTGTTTACCCACCGTAATACTTATGCTCTCGAGAGAAGCCACTAGTGAAACCTATGGCCCCCGGGTCTATTTTCCATCATATTAATCTCCCGTCAACAAGCTATTTCTGGCACCATTTATTTTGCTTTCTTTACTTTGCATCTTTATCATAAAAATACCAAAAATATTATCTTATCATATCTATCCGATCTCACTTTCGTAAGTGACCGTGAAGGGATTGACAACCCCTTTATTGCGTTGGTTGCGAGGATTTTATTTGTTTATGTAGGTGTGAGGGACTCGTGCGTGGCCTCCTACTGGATTGATACCTTGGTTCTCAAAAACTGAGGGAAATACTTACACTGCTTTACTGCATCACCCTTTCCTCTTCAAGGGAAAACCAACGCAGTGCTCAAGAGGTAGCAAGTAGCATAAGCAGGATCATATTTCATTCTAGCATTCAGAGTTTTTTGTTTCACCTTAGCTAATAATTTCTTAAGATCACTCCTATCATTGCAAGCAAGAAAATCTCTAGTAGTTTCTTCATCCATAACATAGCCCTCAGGCACAACAGGTAATTCATATCTAGGGGGAGAATCTTCATCATCACTTTCATCAATATTATCAGTTTCAATAATTTTATTTTCCCTAGCCCTAGAAAGTTGTTCATCAAGAAATTTACCAAGTGGCACAGTAGTATCAAGCATAGAAGTATTTTCATCATAAGTATCAAGCATAGCAGAAGTGGCATCATCAATAACATGCGACATATCAGAGTTAATAGCAGAAGCAGGTTTAAGTGTCGCAAGCTTACTCAGAACAGAAGGTGAATCAAGTTCAGAGCAAGATGGCAGTTCCTTACCTCCCCTCGTAGTTGAGGGATAAATTTTTGTTTTCACATCTTTCAAGTTCTTCATAGTGACCAGCAGATATAAATCCCAAGTGACTCAAGGAATAGAGCTATGCTCCTCGGCAACGGCGCCTGAAAATAGTCTTGCTAACCCACAAGTATAGGGGATCGCAATAGTTTTCGAGGGTAGAGTATTCAACCCAAATTTATTGATTCGACACAAGGGGAGCCAAAGAATATTCTCAAGTATTAGCAGCGGAGTTGTCAATTCAACCACACCTGGATAACTTAATATCTGCAGCAAAGTATTTAGTAGAAAAGTAATATGATAGTAGTGGTAACGATAGCAAAAGTAACGGTAGCAAAAGTAGTATTTTTGGTGTTTTCTAGTGATTGTAACAATAGCAACGGAACAGTAAATAAGCGAAGAACAATATATGGAAAGCTCGTAGGCATTGGACCGGTGATAGAGAATTATGCCGGATGCGGTTCATCATGTAACAATCATAACATAGGGTGACACAGAACTAGCTCCAATTCATCAATGTAATGTAGGCATGTATTCCGAATATAGTCATACATGCTTATGGAAAAGAACTTGCATGACATCTTTTGTCCTACCCTCCCGTGGCAGCGGGGTCCTAGCGGAAACTAAGGGATATTAAGGCCTTCCTTTAATAGAGTACCGGACCAAAGCATTAACACATAGTGAATACATGAACTCCTCAAACTACGGTCATCACTGGGAGTGGTCCCGATTACTGTCACTTCGGGGTTGCCGGATCATAATGTAACACCCTGGATGTAATTTACCTTATATGTATCCCAACTCTTGCCGTTTCCGGCCTAAGTTATTTCATTTTCCTCGGGTTCGGGTTTTTGTCTTCGTGTGTTGTTGCCTTTGTCATGTATCTCATATCATGTCATCATGTGCATTGCATTTGCATATGTGTTCGTCTCATGCATCCGAGCATTTTCCCCGTTGTCCGTTTTGCATTCCGGCGCTCCTATCTCCTCCGATGGACCTTTCTACCTCTTTTCGAGTGTGGGGGTTAAAAATTTCCGGATTGGACCGAGACTTGTCAAGCGGCCTTGGTTTACTACCGGTAGACCGCCTGTCAAGTTTCGTACCATTTGGAGTTCGTTTGATACTCCAACGGTTAACCGAGGGACCGAGAAGGCCTCGTGTGTGTTGCAGCCCAACACCCTTCCAATTTGGCCCAAAACCCACCAAAAACCCATCCATCACCTAGAGCATTTGATCACGATCGCGTGGCCGAAAACCGCACCTCATTCTAAGCTTCCTAGCTCCTACCTCTATAAATAGGCCTCCTCTCGAAATTCCGGGTCAAAACACCCCCAAAACCTAGTCTCCCTCCTCCTCGCGCCGCCGGACGAAGTCCAGCCAGGCCGGACACGTCCGACCTGACCCGCCGCCGCCACGTGTCGAGACACGATTCATCGCCAGCACCGCCCCACATCGCCGGCCCGGGAGGCCCGAGTCAAGCCCCCGCGAGCCCATCGCCCGACCGCCGCCGCAGCACCCCGCGCCGCTTCTCCTCTCCCCGCGCCGGCGCCGGACCACCACCGCCATCCCTTTGCCGCCCTTCGCCGGCCTGCCGCCGCCCCGCTCCGGCGGGCTGCTCCTCCACCGCCCGGAGTCCGCCACCTCGCCGCCGATGTCATACTCCACCGCCCGGAGCCCGCCGCCCTCGTCCGCCGGCGCCAAGTGCCGCACCCTACTCCGGCGAGCCCCCCTCGCCCCGGCGAGTTCTTCGACTCCGGCCGGCTATCTTCAAAATCCGTGCAGCTACAGTACCCGCCAGATCTGGATCTGGATCGGTTGACTTTCCCCCGAAAACCTAGTTTTTTTTGCGTTTTCAACATGTCGTATCTCTGCATTCGTAGCTCCGATTTGCGTGTGTAGCATATCAAAATGTTCGCCTCAGAGAGTACATCATTTCATCTCATTGCATCATTTTCATTTGAGCTCATCTTGATGCCCGAAATGCTGTTGGAAGAGGGCTATGTGATAAGATTGTCAGATCTGTTTCATCAAATAGCTATTTGTCATTTTTGCCATGATTAATGTGTGCATGATATGCTCCTGAGTTCTACATGAGTTTTGTTATATGCCATGCCATCTTTACATAGGTGCTTACCATTTATTTTTGTGATATGTGTGGTGACTATCACAAGCTTGCAAAGTACCGTATTCGGTCATGTTTTTGCCATGTTTGTTATATGCCATGAGGTGCTTGTGATATTTGTTTTTGCCATGTTCACATGCTTGCAATTGTATTTTCTGATCCCTTTTGGCTCAAGGTCACTAAGGGACTTTTGTTAAGTGCTTTGAGTAGCTTCATGTTATGACTTGCTTTGCCATGTTAAGTTCCTGTAGCATATAGTTTTCATGCTCCAAAGTGTGCTACCTGATGTTAAATTCCAGACTTGTGTTAATTTCACTAAGTCTGAAACCTGTTATCATTTGCACTTTTGCCATGCTTATTTGAACCTGTTAATGGATGAATTAGCCATAGCTCAGTGTTCATCTTTTGTCAAGCATCATGAGTGGATCACTGCCATGTATTTTGTTGTCATGTTTGAGTGCTGTAATATAATTATCATGATGCTTTTAGATGGCTACTTGCTGATTATCGCAGACCGGTGCCATATTTGTTTTGTTTGCCATTTCCAAACCGTACATCCGATTCCGGTGATCTTTATATCGATTTCAACCGAAATCACCTCACCTTTCCAGTGGCACTCTTGGATTTCTAAGTTGAGGCCAGGTTCAATCATTCCTTGTCAAATCTTGCATATGCATCACATATCGCATCCCGCATAGCATACCATGTTTGCATCATGTTGTTCGAGCATTGCACGTGGTTGATTGTGTTCCTTTTGCTTGTTTGTCTTGTTTGGGTAGAGCCGGGAGACGAGTTCGCTAACGAGGAGCCCGTTGAGTTTGCTTACGAGGATCAAGTCAACTCTGACAACTTTGCAGGCAAGATGATCATACCCTCGAAATCACTTCTATCTTTGCTTGCTAGATGC
>NC_053025.1:30273423-30287349 GCF_003073215.2 Triticum urartu
AGATGTGAGATTGATAATTAATGGTTTATCTAAGGTGGCAACTTAAACACACATCTGGGTGGATTGAGGCACCTGGGGTTTCCAGGACTTGCCTGTTTTTCTTTTGGACCGCTACCCAGGCTCAAAGGGATCATGAGATTATTCATACTAGAAACTTCCGTGTGCAGCCACAAGCCATTATGGGCTCTGGCATAGTTGACTAAGTTGTGCGAACTCTTACAGTGGTAGACTAGCAGATGTAGGGGATGTAGGTGGTACGGTCTACCCGATCATAAGGTGCTAGCACTTCTGAAAGACTATGTCTCGGTCATCCGTCTTCTCAAACACCCTGTAGTGCGAGAAACCAAACGGAGGCGATCGAGTCTTGTGGAGAAAAGTGCGCAAACCTCTGCAGAGTGTATAAACTAATCATGATTAGCCGTGTCCCCGGTTATGGACATCTTGAGTATCTAGTTCTTGGATTATCCTGTTGATCTCATCACGTTACTTTAAATGAATATTGTTGGGTTTTAATGATGTTACTTAATTGGGATTGAGAATGCTGTCAACCATTCTCAGTGTTTAACAACCACCATGATAGTAATTAATCTTATTCCTTTGCAGTAGGGAAAAATTGGCTTTACGCAAAAACCTTATAACCATAGAGCTTTTCCACCAGCCAAATATGCATGTAGTGATAGTCTTTAATCATCATTCTCTATGGTGTGAATTTGCCAGTACATTCAATGTACTGACCCGTTTCAGGCTGCAACGTCTCATGTTGCAGGAATATCTTACGACGAGTAAGTGAAACATTAGGGTTATGATTTCTACACTCAACTTTGCCGTTGGTGTTGATGGGAATCCACAACCTTGTTGCTTCCGCTATATGGATTGAGGTAATAGTATTTACGTTACTTTATACATGTGATTTACGTCTGTTATAAATCCTTCGAGTACTGTGTGTGTCAGCATACCGATCCAGGGATGACACTTAAGCACAGAGACTTGATCCATTCGGGTCGGGTCGCTACACTATGGCTTGCCGATCAACGGGCAAATCCATCAAAGTCCATTCTTTGTTCTCATACATGGATCATATCTCAGATTTCATGGTCTCAAACCATTTCGCGGAATCTGGGCTCATCATCACTTCCTCATAGTTCGTAGGTTCGTCATGGTCTAGTAACATGACTTCCAGAACAGGATTACCGTACCACTCTGGTGCAGATCTCACTCTGGTTTACCTACGAGATTCGGTAGTAACTTGATCTGAAGTTACATGATTATCATCATTAGCTTCCTCACTAATTGGTGTAGTAGTCACAAGAACAGATTTCTGTGATGAACTACTTTCCAATAAGGGAGAAGGTACAATTACCTTATCAAGTTTTCTACTTTCCTCCCACTCACTTCTTTCGTGAGAAACTCCTTCTCTAGAAAGGATCCATTCTCAGCAATGAATAACTTGCCTTCGGATCTGTGATAGAAGTTGTACCCAACATTTTCTTTTGGGTAACCTATGAAGATTTACTTCTCTGATTTGGGTTCGAGCTTATCATATTGAAACTTTTTCACATAAGCATCGCAGTCCCAAACCTTAAGAAACGACAGCTTACGTTTCTTGCCAAACCATAGTTCATACGGTGTCGTCTCAACGGATTTAGATGGTGCCCTACTTAACGTGAATGTAGCTGTCTCTAATGCATAACCCCAAAACGATAGCGGTAAATCTGTAAGAGACATCATAGATCGCACCATATCAAGTAAAGTACGATTACGATGTTCGGACACACCATTACACTGTGGTGTTCCAGGTGGCGTGAGTAGTGAAACTATTTCACATTGTTTTAACTGAAGGCCAAACTCGTAACTCAAATATTTTACTTCTGCGATCATATCGTAGAAACTTTTATTTTTGTTACGATGATTCTCCACTTCACTTTGAAATTCTTTGAACTTTTCAAATATTTCAGACTTGTCTTTCATCAAGTAGATATACTCATATCTGCTCAAATCATCTGTGATGATCAGAAAATAATGATACCTGCTGCGAGCTTCAATATTCATCGGTCCACATACATCAGTATGCATGATTTCCAACTAAGCTGTTGCTTGCTGCATTGTTCCGGAGAACGGAGTTTTAGTCATCGTGCCCATGAGGCACGGTTCGTAAGCATCAACTGATTCATAATCAAGTTATTCCAAAAGTCCATCAGCATGGAGTTTCTTCATGCGCTTTACACCAATATGACCTAAACGGCAGTGCCACAAATAAGTTGCACTATCATTATTAACTTTGCATCTTTTGGTTTCAATATTATGAATATGTGTATCACTACGATCGAGATCCAATGAACCATTTTCATTGGGTGTGTAAACATATATGTAAACAGAACAACAATTTATTCTCTTACTTAAATGAATAACCGTATTGCAATAAACATGATCAAATCATATTCATGCTCAATGCAAACACCAAATAACACTTATTTAGGTTCAATACTAATCCCGAAAGTATAGGGAGTGTGCAATGATGATCATATCAATCTTGGAACCACTTCCAACACACATCGTCACTTCACCCTTAACTAGTCTCTGTTCATTCTGCAACTCCCGTTTCGAGTTACTACTCTTAGCAACTGAACTAGTATCAAATACTGAGGGGTTGCTATAAACACTAGTAAAGTACACATCAATAACATGTATATCAAATATATCTATGTTCACTTTGCCATCCTTCTTATCCGCCAAATACTTGGGGCAGTTCCGCTTCTAGTGACCAGTCCCTTTGCAGTAGAAGCACTTAGTCTCAGGCTTAGGACCAGACTTGGGCTTCTTCACTTGAGCAGCAACTTTCTTGCCGTTCTTCTTGAAGTTCCCCTTCTTCCCTTTGCCCTTTTATTGAAACTAGTGGTCTTGTCTACCATCAACACTTGATGCTCTTTCTTGATTTCTACCTTCATCGATTTCATCATCATGAAAAGCTCGGGAGTCGTTTTCGTCATCCCTTGCATACTACAGTTCATCACGAAGTTCTACTAACTTGGTGATGGTGACTAGAGAATTCTGTCAATCACTATCTTATCTGGAAGATTAACTCCCACTTGATTCAAGCGATTGTAGTACCCAGAAAATCTGAGCACATGCTCACTAGTTGAGCGATTCTCCTCCATCTTTTGGCTATAGAACTTGTTGGAGACTTCATATCTCTCAACTCGGGTATTTTCTTGAAATATTAACTTCAACTCCTGGAACATCTCATATGGTCCATGACGTTCAAAACGTCTTTTGAAGTCCCGATTCTAAGCCGTTAAGCATGGTGCACTAAACTATTAAGTAGTCATCATATTGAGCTAGCCAAACGTTCATAACGTTTGCATCTGCTCCTGCAATAGGTCTGTCACCTAGCGGTGCATCAAGGACATAATTCTTCTGTGCAGCAATGAGGATAAACCTCAGATCACGGATCCAATCCGCATCATTGCTACTAATATCTTTCAACACAATTTTCTCTAGGAACATATCAAAATAAACACAGGGAAGCAACAACGCGAGCTATTGATCTACAACATGATTTGCAAAATACTACCAGGACTAAGTTCATGATAAATTTAAGTTCAATTAATCATATTACTTAAGAACTCCCACTTAGATAGACATCCCTCTAATCCTCTAAGTGATCACGTGATCCAAATCAACTAAACCATGTCCGATCATCACGTGAGATGGAGTAGTTTCATTGGTGAACATCACTATGTTGATCATATCTACTATATGATTCACGCTCGACCTTTCGGTCTCCGTGTTCCGAGGCCATATCTATATATGCTTGGCTCGCCAAGTATAACCTGAGTATTCTGCATGCGCAACTGTTTGGCACCCGTTGTATTTGAACGTAGAGCCTATCACACCCGATCATCACGTGGTGTCTCAGCACGAAGAACTTTCACAACGGTGCATACTCAGGGAGAACACTTCTTGATAATTACTGAGAGATCATCTTAAAATGCTACCGTCAATCAAAGCAAGATAATATGCATAAAAGATAAACATCACATGCAATCAATATAAGTGATATGATATGGCCATCATCATCTTGTGCTTGTGATCTCCATCTTCGAAGCACCATCGTGATCACCATCGTCACCGGCGCGACACCTTGATCTCCATCGTAGCATTGTTGTCGTCTCGCCAATCTTATGCTTCCATGACTATCGCTACCGCTTAGTGATAAAGTAAAGCATTACAGCGCGATTGTATTGCATACAATAAAGCGACAACCATATGGCTCTTGCCAGTTGCCGATAACTCGCTTACAAAACATGATCATCTCATACAATAAAATTTAGCATCATGTCTTGACCATATCACATCACAACATGCCCTGCAAAAACAAGTTAGACGTCCTCTACTTTGTTGTTGCAAGTTTTACGTGGCTGCTACGGGCTTAAGCAAGAACCAATCTTACCTACGCATCAAAACCACAACGATAGTTTGTCAAGTTGGTGCTGTTTTAACCTTCGCAAGGACCGGGCGTAGCCACACTCGGTTCAACTAAAGTTGGAGAAACTGACACCCGCTAGCCACCTTTGTGCAAAGCACGTCGGGAGAACCGGTCTCGCGTAAGCGTACGCGTAATGTCGGTCCGGACCGCTTCGTCCAACAATACCGCTTAACCATAGTATGACATGCTGGTAAGCAGTATGACTTATATCGCCCACAACTCACTTGTGTTCTACTCGTGCATATAACATCAACACATAAAACCTAGGCTCGGATGCCACTGTTGGGGAACGTAGTAATTTCCAAAAATAATTCCTACGCACATGTAAGATCATGGTGATGCATAGCAACGAGGGAAGAGTGTGATCTACGTACCCTTGTAGACCGACAGCGGAAGCGTTATGACAACGCGGTTGATGTAGTCGTACGTCTTCACGGCCCGACCGATCAAGCACCGAAACTACGGCACCTCCGAGTTCTAGCACACGTTCAGCTCGATGACGATCCCCGGACTCCGATCCAGCAAAGTGTCGGGGAAGAGTTCCGTCAGCACGACGGCGTGGTGACGATCTTGATGTACTACCGTCGCAGGGCTTCGCCTAAGCACCGCTACAATATTATCGAGGATTATGGTGGAAGGGGGCACCGCACACGGCTAAGAATATGATCACGTGGATCAACTTGTGTGTCTATGGGGTGCCCCCTGCCCCTGTATATAAAGGAGTGGAGGAGGGGAGGGCCGGCCCTCTCTATGGCGTGCCCTAGGGGAGTCCTACTCCCACCGCGAGTAGGATTCCCCCTTTCCTAGTCCAACTAGGAGTCCTTCCATGTAGTAGGAGTAGGAGACAAGGAAGGGGAAGAAGGAAGAGAAGGAAGGAGGGGGCGCAGCCCCTCCCCCTAGTCCAATTCGGACTAGGCCTTGGGGGGGGCGCGCGGCCTGCCTCTCCCTCTCCCCTAAAGCCCAATAAGGCCCATATACTTCTTCTCCCGTATTCCCATAACTCCCCGGTACCTCCGAAAATACCCGAATCACTCGGAACCTTTCCGATGTCCGAATATAGTCGTCCAATATATCGATCTTTACGTCTCGACCATTTCGAGACTCTTCGTCATGTCCCCGATCTCATCCGGGACTCCGAACTCCTTCGGTACATCAAAACTCATAAACTCATAATATAACTGTCATCGAAACCTTAAGCGTGCGGACCCTACGGGTTCGAGAACAATGTAGACATGACCGAGACACGTGTCTGGTCAATAACCAATCGCGGAACCTGGATGCTCATATTGGCTCCTACATATTCTACGAAGATCTTTATCGGTTAGACCGCATAACAACATACGGTGTTCCCTTTGTCATCGGTATGTTACTTGCCCGAGATTCGATCGTCGGTATCTCAATACCTAGTTCAATCTCGTTACCGGCAAGTCTCTTTACTCGTTCCGTAATACATCATCTCGTAACTAACTCGTTAGTTGCAATGCTTGCAAGGCTTATGTGATGTGCATTACCGAGAGGGCCCAGAGATACCTCCCCGACAATCGGAATGACAAATCCTAATCTCGAAATACGCCAACCCAACATGTACCTTTGGAGACACCTGTAGAGCTCTTTTATAATCACCCAGTTACGTTGTGACGTTTGGTAGCACACAAAGTGTTCCTCTGGCAAACGGGAGTTGCATAATCTCATAGTCATAGGAACATGTATAAGTCGTGAAGAAAGCAATAGCAACATACTAAACGATCGGGTGCTAAGCTAATGAAATGGGTCATGTCAATCAGATCATTCACCTAATGATGTGATCCTGTTAATCAAATAACAACTCTTTGTCAATGGTTAGGACACATAACCATCTTTGATTAACGAGTTAGTCAAGTAGAGGCATACTAGTGACACTCTGTTTGTCTATGTATTCACACATGTATTATGTTTCCGGTTAATACAATTCTAGCATGAATAATAAACATTTATCATGATATAAGGAAAATAAATAATAACTTTATTATTGCCTCTAGGGCATAGTTCCTTCACACGGACATAACGAGGAGTCTCGAAATGGTCGAGACATAAAGATTGATATATTGGACGGCTATATTCGGACACCGGAAGTGTTCCGGGTGATTTCGGAGAAAACCGGAGTATCGGAGGGTTACTGGAACCCCCCCGGGAGAAGTAATGGGCCTTATGGGCCTTAGTGGAGAGAGAGAAGGGCAGCCAGGGTGGGCCACGCGCCTCCTCCCCCCTGGTCCGAATTGGACTAGGAGAGGGGGGCGGCGCCCCCCTTTCCTTCTCCCTCCCCACTTCCTTCCCCCTCCTAGTAGGAGTCCTACTCCTACTAGGAGGAGGACTCCTCCTTGGCGCGCCTATAGGGCCGGCCGGCCTCCTCCCCTTGCTCCTATATATACGGGGGCAGGGGGCACCCCTAGACACACAAGTTGATCCAGGTGATCGTTTTCTTAGCCGTGTGCGGTGCCCCCTTCCACCATAATCCTCGATAATATTGTAGCGGTGCTTAGGCGAAGCCCTGCGACGGTAGACCATCAAGATCGTCACCACGCCGTCGTGCTGACGGAACTCTTCCCCGACACTTTGCTGGATCGGAGTCCGGGGATCGTCATCGAGCTGAACGTGTGCTAAAACTCGGAGGTGCCGTAGTTTCGGTGCTTGATCGGTCGGGCCATGAAGACGTACGACTACATCAACCGCGTTGTGCTAACTCTTCCGCTCTCGGTCTACAAGGGTACGTAGATCACACTCTTCCCTCTCGTTGCTATGCATCACCATGATCTTGCGTGTGCGTAGGAAAATTTTTCAAATTACTACGTTCCCCAACAGTGGCATCCGAGCCTAGGTTTTATGTGTTGATGTTATATGCACGAGTAGAACACAAGTGAGTTGTGGGCGATATAAGTCATACTGCTTACCAGCATGTCATACTATGGTTCAGCGGTATTGTTGGACGAAGCGGCCCGGACCGACATTACGCGTACGCTTACGCGAGACCGGTTCTCCCGATGTGCTTTGCACAAAGGTGGCTAGCGGGTGTCAGTTTCTCCAACTTTAGTTGAACCGAGTGTGGCTACGCCCGGTCCTTGCGAAGGTGAAAACAGCACCAACTTGACAAACTATCGTTGTGGTTTTGATGCGTAGGTAAGATTGGTTCTTGCTTAAGCCCGTAGCAGCCACGTAAAACTTGCAACAACAAAGTAGAGGACGTCTAACTTGTTTTTGCAGGGCATGTTGTGATGTGATATGGTCAAGACATGATGCTAAATTTTATTGTATGAGATGATCATGTTTTGTAACCGAGTTATCGGCAACTGGCAGGAGCCATATGGTTGTCGCTTTATTGTATGCAATACAATCGCGCTGTAATGCTTTACTTTATCACTAAGCGGTAGCGATAGTCATGGAAGCATAAGATTGGCGAGACGACAACAATGCTACGATGGAGATCAAGGTGTCGCGCCGGTGACGATGGTGATCACGATGGTGCTTCGAAGATGGAGATCACAAGCACAAGATGATGATGGCCATATCATATCACTTATATTGATTGCATGTGATGTTTATCTTTTATGCATATTATCTTGCTTTGATTGACGGTAGCATTTTAAGATGATCTCTCAACTAATTATCAAGAAGTGTTCTCCCTGAGTATGCACCGTTGCGAAAGTTCTTCGTGCTGAGACACCACGTGATGATCGGGTGTGATAGGCTCTATGTTCAAATACAACGGGTGCAAAACAGTTGCACACGCGGAATACTCAGGTTATACTTGCCGAGCCAAGCATATACAGATATGGCCTCGGAACACGTAGACCGAAAGGTCGAGCGTGAATCATATAGTAGATATGATCAACATAGTGATGTTCACCAATAATAATACTCCATCTCACGTGATGATCGGACATGGTTTAGTTGATTTGGATCACGTGATCACTTAGAGGATTAGAGGGATATCTATCTAAGTGGGAGTTCTTTAGTAATATGATTAATTGAACTTAAATTTATCATGAACTTAGTCCTGGTAGTATTTTGCAAATCATGTTGTAGATCAATAGCTCGCGTTGTTGCTTCCCTGTGTTTATTTTGATATGTTCCTAGAGAAAATTGTGTTGAAAGATATTAGTAGCAATGATGCGGATTGGATCCGTGATCTGAGGTTTATCCTCATTGCTGCACACAAGAATTATGTCCTTGATGCACCGCTAGGTGACAGACCTATTGTAGGAGCAGATGCAGACGTTATGAACGTTTGGCTACCTCAATATGATGACTACTTAATAGTTTAGTGCACCATGCTTAACGGCTTAGAATCGGGACTTCAAAAGACGTTTTGAACGTCATGGACTATATGAGATGTTCCAGGAGTTGAAGTTAATATTTCAAGAAAATACCCGAGTTGAGAGATACGAAGTCTCCAACAAGTTCTATAGCCAAAAGATGGAGGAGAATCGCTCAACTAGTGAGCATGTGCTCAGATTTTCTGGGTACTACAATCGCTTGAATCAAGTGGGAGTTAATCTTCTAGATAATATAGTGATTGACAGAATTCTCTAGTCACCATCACCAAGTTATTAGAACTTCGTGATGAACTATAGTATGCAAGGGATGACGAAAACGACTCCCGAGCTTTTCATGATGGTGAAATCGATGAAGGTAGAAATCAAGAAAGAGCATCAAGTGTTGATGGTAGACAAGACCACTAGTTTCAATAAAAGGGCAAAGGGAAGAAGGGGAACTTCAAGAGGAACGGCAAGAAAGTTGCTGCTCAAGTGAAGAAGCCCAAGTCTGGTCCTAAGCCTGATACTAAGTGCTTCTACTGCAAAGGGACTGGTCACTAGAAGCGGAACTGCCCCAAGTATTTGGCGGATAAGAAGGATGGCAAAGTGAACATAGGTATATTTGATATACATGTTATTGATGTGTACTTTACTAGTGTTTATAGAAACCCCTCAGTATTTGATACTAGTTCAGTTGCTAAGAGTAGTAACTCGAAACGGGAGTTGCAGAATGAACAGAGACTAGTTAAGGGTGAAGTGACGATGTGTGTTGGAAGTGGTTCCAAGATTAAACGGGAGGGATGTCTATATAAGTGGGAGTTCTTTAGTAATATGATTAATTGAACCTAAATTTATCATGAACTTAGTACCTAATAGTATCTTGCTTGTTTATGTTTGATTTTAGATAGATGGCCCGTACTGTTGTTCCGTTGAATTTTAATGCGTTCCTTGAGAAAGCAAAGTTGAAAGATGATGGTAGCAATTACACGGACTGGGTCCGTAACTTGAGGATTATCCTCATTGCTGCACAGAAGAATTACATCCTGGAAGCACCACTGGGTGCCAGGCCTGCTACTGGAGCAACACCAGATGTTATGAACGTCTGGCAGAGCAAAGCTGATGACTACTCAATAGTTCAGTGTGCCATGCTTTACGGCTTAGAATCGGGACTTCAACGACGTTTTGAACGTCATGGAGCATATGAGATGTTCCAGGAGTTGAAGTTAATATTTCAAGAAAATGCCCGGATTGAGAGATATGAAGTCTCCAATAAGTTCTATAGCTGCAAGATGGAGGAGAACACTTCTGTCAATGAGCATATACTCAAAATGTCTGGGTATAATAATCACTTGATTCAATTGGGAGTTAATCTTCCAGATGATTGCGTCATTGACAGAGTTCTTCAATCCCTGCCACCAAGCTACAAGAGCTTCATGATGAACTATAATATGCAAGGGATGAATAAGACTATTCCCAAGCTCTTCGCAATGCTGAAAGCTGCGGAGGTAGAAATCAAGAAGGAGAATCAAGTGTTGATGGTCAACAAGACCACTAGTTTCAAGAAAAAGGGCAAAGGAAAGAAGAAGGGGAACTTCAAAAAGAACAGCAAGCAAGTTGCTACTCAAGAGAAGAAACCCAAACCTGGACCTAAGCCTGAAACTGAGTGCTTCTACTGCAAGCAGACTGGTCACTGGAAGCGGAACTGCCCCAAGTATTTGGCGGATAAGAAGGATGGCAAGGTGAAAAAAGGTATATGTGATATACATGTTATTGATGTGTACCTTACTAATGTTTGCAGTAGCACCTGGGTATTTGATACTGGTTCTGTTGCTAACATTTGCAACTCGAAACAGGGACTACGGATTAAGCGAAGATTGGCTAAGGATGAGGTGACGATGCGCATGGGAAATGGTTCCAAAGTCGATGTGATCGCGGTCGGCACGCTACCTCTACATATACCTTCGGGATTAGTATTAGACCTAAATAATTGTTATTTTGTGCCAGCGTTAAGCATGAACATTATATCTGGATCTTGTTTGATGCGAAATGATTATTCATTTAAATCAGAGAATAATGGTTGTTCTATTTATATGAGTAATATCTTTTATGGTCATGCACCCTTAAAGAGTGGTCTATTCTTATTAAATCTCGATAGTAGTGACACACATATTCATAATGTTGAAGCCAAAAGATGCAGAGTTGATAATGATAGTGCAACTTATTTGTGGCACTGCCGTTTGGGTCATATCGGTGTGAAGCGCATGAAGAAACTCCATACTGATGGACTTTTGGAACCACTTGATTATGAATCACTTGGTACTTGCGAACCGTGCCTTATGGGTAAGATGACAAAAACACCGTTCTCTGGTACTATGGAGAGAGCAACAGATTTGTTGGAAATCATACATACAAATGTATGTGGTCCGATGAATGTTGAGGCTCGTGGCGGATATCGTTATTTTCTCACCTTCACAGATGACTTAAGCAGATATGGGTATATCTACTTAATGAAACATAAGTCTGAAATGTTTGAAAAGTGCAAAGAATTTCAGAGTGAAGTTGAAAATCATCGTAACAAGAAAATAAAATTCCTACGATCTGATCGTGGAGGAGAATATTTGAGTTACGAGTTTGGTGTACATTTGAAACAATGCGGAATAGTTTCACAACTCATGCCACCCGGAACTCCATCAGCCTTCTTCCATCCAATCCATTCTGAAGAAATGCATCCTTAACTCAGCCCGGTGACAATAGCATCAACGGGCGATATCATCAGGGATAGCCGTGTTTCTGCCCTTGTCATTGCCATGAGCTATCTTCCATAATTGATATCTCCTGCCTTAGGGTTTTCTTGACAAAACTTTGAGTTCTCATGCTCCATGTTCCGGTCTTTCTCCGATACACATTGATCTCGGGTATTTTACAGCTTCAATAGTCTGCCAAGTTCCATAAGGGGTGCCTTCCTGAAGGAAATATGCCCTAGAGGCAATAATAATGTTATTATTTTATTTCCTTATATCATGATAAATGTTTATTATTCATGCTAGAATTGTATTACCTGGAAACATAATACTTGTGTGAATACATAGACAAACTAAACGTCACTAGTATGCCTCTACTTGACTAGCTCGTTAATCAAAGATGGTTATGTTTCCTAACCATAGACATGTGTTGTCATTTGACTAACGGGATCACATTATTAGGAGAATGATGTTATTGACATGACCCATTCCATTAGCTTAGCACCCGATCGTTTAGTATGTTGCTATTGCTTTTTTCATGACTTATACATGTTCCTATGACTATGAGATTATGCAACTCCCGTTTGACGGAGGAACACTTTGTGTGCTACCAAACGTCACAACGTAACTGGGTGATTATAAAGGAGCTCTACAGGTGTCTCCAAAGGTAAATGTTGGGTTGGCGTATTTCGAGATTAGGATTTGTTACTCGATTGTCGGAGAGGTATCTCTGGGCCCTCTCTGTAATGAACATCACATAAGCCTTGCAAGCATTGCAACTAATGAGTTAGTTGCGAGATGATGTATTACGAAACGAGTAAAGAGACTTGCCGGTAACGAGATTGAACTAAGTATTGAGATACCGACGATCAAATCTCGGGCAAGTAACATACCGATGACAAAGGGAACAACGTATGTTGTTATGCGGTCCGACCGATAAAGATCTTCGTAGAATATGTGGGAGCCAATATGAGCATCCAGGTTTCGCTATTTGTTATTGACCGGAGACATGTCTCGGTCGTGTCTACATTGTTCTCGAACCCGTAGGGTCCGCACGCTTAAGGTTTCGATGACAGTTATATTATGAGTTTATGAGTTTTGATGTACCAAAGTTAGTTCGGAGTCCCGGATGTGATCACGGACATAACGAGGAGTCTCGAAATGTTCGAGACATAAAGATTGATATATTGACGGCTATATTCGGACACCGGAAGTGTTCCGGGTGATTTTGGAGAAAACCGGAGTATCGGAGGGTTACCGGAACCCCCCGGGAGAAGTAATGGGCCTTATGGGCCTTAGTGGAGAGAGAGAAGGGCAGCCAGGGTGGGCCGCGCGCCTCCTCCCCCCTGGTCCGAATTGGACTAGGAGAGGGGGGCGGCGCCCCCTTTTCCTTCTCCCTCCCCACTTCCTTCCCCCTCTTAGTAGGAGTCCTACTCCTACTAGGAGGAGGACTCCTCCTTGGCGCGCCTATAGGGCCGGCCGGCCTCCTCCCCTTGCTCCTATATATACGGGGGCAAGGGGCACCCCTAGACACACAAGTTGATCCACGTGATCGTTTTCTTAGTCGTGTGCGGTGCCCCCTTCCACCATAATCCTCGATAATATTGTAGCGGTGCTTAGGCGAAGCCCTGCGATGGTAGAACATCAAGATCATCACCACGCCGTCGTGCTGACGGAACTCTTCCCCGACACTTTGCTGGATCGGAGTCCGGGGATCGTCATCGAGCTGAACGTGTGCTAAAACTCGGAGGTGTCGTACTTTCCGTGCTTGATCGGTCGGTCCATGAAGACGTACGACTACATCAACCGCGTTGTGCTAACGCTTCCACTGTCGGTCTACAAGGGTACGTAGATCACACTCTTCCCTCTCGTTGCTATGCATTGCCATGATCTTGCGTGTGCGTAGGAAATTTTTTGAAATTACTAAGGGTTTGATAATAAAACAGGTAATAGGTACTACCTCATCTACTTCCCAAAACCCACATATTAATCAGATCCTATTCATGCAATTGTTTGAGGATTGATCTAATGCAATAAAACTTGGTAGTAAGAGGTATGATCAAAGTGTGAACTTGCATGTACTGTTGATGAAGATGATTCGCACTCAAAACTCTTGATAGTTCTACTCATCACACTCTGGTCAATCTATCGTAAGCAATCAATGGTAACCACACATAAGCAATCACTCAAAAGATCGGAAAGAACGAAGAAGACGATTCAGAAAAACATCAAACAAGCAAATAACTCTTGCAACATAAAACCATTTCTGACAGTACCAAAATTATATGAATTTCGCCTTATCAGAAAGTTTAGGTCAAGAGCCTCGATTTGCAAAAAGAATCAACTCAAACGGGACTACGAAACTCAAGTTATGATCAAACGAAGTTCAAATACAAAATTGTTTGAATTC
>NC_053025.1:30288349-30311187 GCF_003073215.2 Triticum urartu
TCTTCAGTGTTGATCGTATCTTCTATACGACTCATGCTCGACCTTTCGGTCTTCTGTGTTCCGAGGCCATGTCTGTACATGCTAGGCTCGTCAAGTCAACCTAAGTGTTTGCATGTGTAAATCTGTCTTACACCCGTTGTATGTGAACGTTGGAATCTATCACACCCGATCATCACGTGGTGCTTCGAAACAACGAACTGTCGCAACGGTGCACAGTTAGGGGGAACACTTTCTTGAAATTATTATGAGGGATCATCTTATTTACTACCGTCGTTCTAAGTAAACAAGATGCAAAAACATGATAAACATCACATGCAATCAAAATAGTGACATGATATGGCCAAATATCATTAGCTCCTTTGATCTCCATCTTGGGGCTCCATGATCATCTTGTCACCGGCATGACACCATGATCTCATCATCGTGTCTCCATGAAGTTGCTCGCCAACTATTACTTCTACTACTAAGCTAACACGTTTAGCAATAAAGTAAAGTAATTTACATGGCGTTTCTCAATGACACGCAGGTCATAAAAAATAAAGACAACTCCTATGGCTCCTGCCGGTTGTCATACTCATCGACATGCAAGTCGTGATTCCTATTACAAGAACATGATCTCATACATCACATATATCATTCATCATTCATCACAACTTTGGCCATATCACATCACAAAACACTTGCTGCAAAAACAAGTTAGACGTCCTCTAATTGTTGTTGCAAGTTTTACGTGGCTGCAAGAGTGTTCTAGCAAGAACGTTTTCATACCTACGTTAAAGCCACAACGTGATTTGGCAACTTCTATTTACCCTTCATAAGGACCCTTTTCATCGAATCCGCTCCAACTAAAGTGGGAGAGACAGACACCCGCCAGCCACCTTATGCAACTAGTGCATGTTAGTCGGTGGAACCGGTCTCACGTAAGCGTACGTGTAAGGTTGGTCCGGGCTGCTTCATCCCACAATACCGCTGAAGCAAATAAGACTAGTAGCGGCAAGAAAGTTGACAACATCTACGCCCACAACAAATTGTGTTCTACTCGTGCAAGAGAACTACGCATAGACCTAGCTCATGATGCCACTGTTGGGGAACGTTGCAGAAAACAAAAATTTTCCTACGTTTCACCAAGATCCATCTATGAGTTCATCTAGCAACGAGTGATCGGATGCATCTACATACCTTTGTAGATCGCGAGCGGAAGCGTTCAAAGAACGGGGATTGAGGGAGTCGTACTCGTCGTGATCCAAATCACCGGAGATCCTAGCGCCGAACGGACGGCACCTCCGCGTTAACACACGTACGGTCAAACAAAAAAAAGAAAACAAAAAAAAAAAGAAGAAAAAAGTAAAGTCAAAGCGTGACGTCTCACATCCTTCTTGATCCCAACAAGGAGGGAGGAGAGGTTGATGAAGCATCAGCAGAAACGACGGCGTGGTGGTGGAAAATGCGCAGTCACAACGAAGAGCAAGGCTATCGCCGAGAGCTTCTAACGACGGGAGAGGTAATCAGGGGAGGGAGGCGCCAGGCTTTCAGGGTGGGCTGCCTAACAACCTCCCCTATAATAGGCAAAACCCTGGGGTGGTGCGGCCTATGGAGATGAGGATCTCCTAAAGAGGGAGGAGGGCGGCCAAGGGTGGAGATGCCCCCAAAAGGCAAGTGAGAGGAAACGCCCACATCACATAAGGGTTCCAAACCTAGGAGCGCATGGGGCCCAAGGGGGGGCCACCACCCTAATGGGCTGGTATCACTCCCACTTCAGCACCATGAGACCATCCAGGATGGGAATGGTCCACCAACACGGTGGACAATAACCCCCACGGACACACTTCGGTGGATCCCAGGTACAATACGTGACCGAAATCTTCCCGATGGCCGAAACTGCACTTCCTATATATAATTCTTCTACCTCCGGACCATTCCGGAACTCCTCGTGACGTCCGGGATCTCATACCAGGACTCCGAACAACTTTCGGGTTACTGCATACTCATATCTCTACAACCCTAGCGTCACCGAACCTTAAGTGTGTAGACCCTACGGGTTCGGGAGACATGTAGACATGACCGAGACGACTCTCCGGTCAATAACCAACAGCGGGATCTGGATACCCATGTTGGCTCCCACATGCTCCTCGATGATCTCATCGGATGAACCACGATGTCGAGGATTCAAGCAACCCCGTATACAATTCCCTTTGTCAATCGGTACGTTACTTGCCCGAGATTCGATCGTCGGTATCCCAATACCTCGTTCAATCTCGTTACCGGCAAGTCACTTTACTCGTACCGTAATGCATGATCCCGTGACAACACTTGGTCAGTTTGAGCTCATTATGATGATGCATTACCGAGTGGGCCCAGAGATACCTCTCCGTCATACGGAGTGACAAATCCCAAGTCTCGATCCGTGTCAACCCAACAGACACTTTTGATACCCGTAGTATACCTTTATAGTCACCCAGTTACGTTGTGACGTTTGGTACACCCAAAGCACTCCTACGGTATCCGGGAGTTACACGATCTCATGGTCTAAGGAAAAGATACTTGACATTGGAAAACTCTAGCAAACGAACTATACGATCTTGTGCTATGTTTAGGATTGGGTCTTGTCCATCACATCATTCTCCTAATGATGTGATCCCGTTATCAATGACATCCAATGTCCATAGTCAGGAAACCATAGACTATCTGTTGATCAACGAGCTAGTCAACTAGAGGTACTAGGGAACATGTTGTGGTCTATGTATTCAACATGTATACGTTCCGTTAATACAAATTATAGCATGAAATAACAATCACAATGAACAAAAGGAAATAATAATAATAATACTATTAATTATTGCCGATCTAGGGCTATACTTATCCAGAACATGTGTGCTCTCCCGCTCACTTTCTTGTAATACAGAAGCTTTACAGCAAGTCATAGAATAAAACTATATGCTTTGATCAACTATCAAAGCGTATATTCCAACTCCGAGATGCTTGCACCAGTCCATAGATGGATCGCTGGAGCTTGCATTTTGTTAGCACACTTTAGGATTGACAAAACCTTCTGGTTGCATCATATACAACTCTTCTTTAATAAATCCATTAAGGAATGCAGTTTTGTTTATCCATTTGCCAGATTTCATAAAATGGCAATTGCTAACATGAGGACAGACTTAAGCATAGATACGAGTGAGAAAATCTCATCGTAGTCAACCTTGAACTTGTCGAAAACCTTTTGCGACAATTCTAGCTTTGTAGATAGTAACACTACTATCAGTGTCCGTCTTCCTCTTGAAAATCCATTTATTCTTAATGGCTCACCGATCTGGGCAAGTCAATCAAAGTCCATACTTTGTTCTAATACATGATCTCATCTCAGATTTCATGGCTCAAGCCATTTCGGAATCTGGGCTCATCATCGCTTCCTCATAGTTCGTAGGTTCGTCATGGTCAAGTAACATGACCTCCAGAACAGGATTACCGTACCACTCTGGTGCGGATCACTCTGGTTTACCTACGAGGTTCGGTAGTAACTTGATCTGAAGTTCATGATCATCATCATTAGCTTCCTCACTAATTGGTGTAGGAATCACAGAACAGATTTCTGTGATGAACTACTTTCCAATAAGGGAGCAAGGTACAGTTACCTCATCAAGTTCTACTTTCCTCCCACTCACTTCTTTCGAGAGAAACTCCTTCTCTAGAAAGGATCCATTCTCAGCAATGAATAACTTGCCTTTGGATCTGTGATAGAAGGTGTACCCAACATTTTCTTTTGGGTATCCTATGAAGACGCACTTCTCCGATTTGGGTTTGAGCTTATCAGGTTGAAACTTTTCCACATAAGCATTGCAACCTCAAACTTTAAGAAACGCTTTGGTTTCTTGCCAAACCACAGTTCATACGGTGTCCTCAACGGATTTAGATGGTGCCTATTTAACGTGAATGTAGCTGTCTCTAATGCATAACCCCAAAACGATAGTGGTAAATCGGTAAGAGACATCATAGATCACACCATATCTAATAAAGTACGGTTACGACGTTCGGACACACCATTACACTGTGGTGTTCCAGGTGGCGTGAGTAGTGAAACTATTTCACATTGTTTTAACTGAAGGCCAAACTCGTAACTCAAATATTTTCCTTCTGCGATCATATCGTAGAAACTTTTATTTTTACGATGATTCTCCACTTCACTCTGAAATTCTTTGAACTTTTCAAATGTTTCAGACTTGTGTTTCATCAAGTAGATATACTCATATTCTGCTCAAATCATCTATGAGATCAGAAAATAATAATACCTGCCAGTGAGCCTCAATCTGTATTCATCGGACCACATACATCAAGTATGCATATGATTTCAAATCTGTTGCTGTGCATTGTTCCGGAGAACAGAAGTCTTAGTCATCTTCCCATGAGGCATGGTTCGCAAGCATCAAATGATTCATAATCAAGTGATTCCAAAAGTCCATCAGCATGAGTTTCTTCATGCGCTTTACACCAATATGACCTAAATCGGCAGTGCCACAATAAGTTGCACTATCATTATTAACTTTGCATCTTTTGGCTTCAATATTATGAAATGTGTATCCACTACGATCGAGATCAACAAACACATTTTCATTGGGTATGACCATAAGGTTTTATTCATGTAAACAGAACAACAATTTATTCTCTTACTTAAATGAATAACCGTATTACAATAAACATGATCAAATCATATTCATGCTCAACGCAAACACCAAATAACACTTATTTAGGTTCAACACTAATCCCGAAAGTATAGAGAGTGTGCGATGATGATCATATCAATCTTGGAACCACTTCCAACACACATCGTCACTTCACCCTTAACTAGTCTCTGTTCATTCTGCAACTCCCGTTTCGAGTTACTAATCTTAGCAACTGAACTAGTATCAAATACTGAGGGGTTGCTATAAACACTAGTAAAGTACACATCAATAACATGTATATCAAATATACCTTTGTTCACTTTGCCATCCTTCTTATCCGCCAATTACTTGGGGTAGTTCCGCTTCCAATGACCAGTCTTTGCAGTAGAAGCACTCAGTTTCAGGCTTAGGTCCAGACTTGGGTTTTTTCACTTGAGCAGCAACTTGCTTGCTGTTCTTCTTGAAGTTCCCCTTTCTTCCCTTTGTCCCTTTACTTGAAACTAGTGATTTTGTTTACCATCAACACTTGATGCTTTTCTTGATTTCTACCTTCGTCGATTTCAGCATCACGAAGAGCTTGGGAATCGTTTCCGTTATCCCTTGCATATTATAGTTCATCACGAAGTTCTACTAACTTGGTGATAGTGACTAGAGAATTCTGTCAATCACTATTTTATCTGGAAGATTAACTCCCACTTGATTCAAGCGATTGTAGTACCCAGACAATCTGAGCACATGCTCACTGCTTGAGCTATTCTCCTCCATCTTTTAGCTATAGAACTTGTTGGAGACTTCATATCTCTCAACTCGGGTATTTGCTTGAAATATTAACTTCAACTCCTGGAACATCTCATATGGTCCATGACGTTCAAAACGTCTTTGAAGTCCCGATTCCTAAGTTTAAGCATGGTGCACTAAACTATCAGATGTTCAATATTGAGCTAGCCAAACAATATCATCTACCGACAGTGACGAGTATCGAATGTTAATCGCTACTCGGAACAAACAATACACGCTTGTAATTACATGTTTGGATAAAGTGGTTATCGGCCTGGGAATTAAATATCGGACCGATTTAATCGGCGACACGATTATTGCGTGAACGATTAATGGGCCTCACAGGGAACGACTATAAACAAGTAGCCTCCCTCGTCTCTATCCTCAAATCTACCAGGGCACGTGGTAGGTATAGAGACAGAGCTAAAGCTAGCCCGCGTGCCATACACACCTCCGCGCGCATGCTGTCTAACCGTCCGCCAAAGCCAAACGGCACTCCCTAGTTCCTCGCCGCGGTACCTCTCCCAAATCCTCCACGAACTAAAAACCAAACCCGCCCCCTGCTACACCATGGCTAGTCGCCGTTCCTAAGCCGAATCCCGTGTCATTCCATACGCGCCGCACCGACGCCTTCCTCTCCCGCAACTCCTCCGCAAGACTCAAGCAGCTCCCGAACATCTACCAAAAAAAACGCGTCTCACACCTCTAAGTGCGCTTGGCAAACACAGTGGCAGCCTGGCAGCCCATACCCTCTAATCAACGGCACTGTTACGTGCTGCTAACTCATGCCGGCGACTAGAAGGCAACGCAAGAAAGGTGGCCGCCTCCATACGCCTCTCTTCTCTCTTCACAGCACGCGAACCAGGTTGAAGGAGAAGGGGCAGCAACACATCGTCATAGCAGCAGCAGAGTTGTACCACTCATGATTTAGATGAAGATGAATTGAATGATTCAAAATGATTGCGTGTGAATGTTACAAACTGATAGTACTATGTGGCATTGTAATTTATTATTTCTGCTGTTAGATGGCTAATTGATATTAAATTTGATAGTATGCAATTTTAATTCGTTTTAATCCTAAATTGGTAACATTGACTTTTGCTCTGTTACATTTAATATATTATTATTGCTAATTGCTGGAGCTACTTTGATTGATAATTTTGAATTTTTATTGTATGGTGAAAAGTGGCTCGTATAGTGCGCTTTGATAGGCAGTTCTCAGTGCTAAAGAGAATTCTGATGACAGGGTGGGAATTGCCATGTTGTGTGATCAAATGATTTGCAAAGAGTGAAGTGCAAACTATGTGAAAAAGAAATGTCTGGAGGGGTGAATAGGATGAAGCAACACATAGCAAATCAGAGGCTCGGTGACAAGTTGTATGGTAGCCACCCCAGAACAGCAAGCTCGGTGCAAGGAGGCTTTTCATGCCACAAAGAAGAAGAAGGTGGAAAAGGAAAACCAAGCACAAGAATTAAGGGCCTCGGTGAACATAGAAGTTGAGGATGATGAAGAGCTTAGTGCAGTTGGTAAAGGTGATCCCAAAAATGCGGGACCTATGGATCAATTTGTGGCGCCGGTTGATCCTATGTGCCATTGAAAAAATTCCAACGCAACATCAATGATAGTATGGCAAGGAGAGAAGTACAAAGTGGAGGCAATATTTGGCTAGATGGATGTATACAAGAAAAATACTACCCTTCAATGCTATCAATGATGATGACTTAACAATTTTGTGAAGCCTTGGTTTTATGGTCCTGATTGGAGGCAACCTTCACAACATATATCGAGAAAAGATGTTGTTGAGGAGGTTTGGAAAGGACTAGGGATTTGTCGAAGCCACATGAGGCTGAGAGGGAGATCACCGGGTGCTCTGTCATGACTGATGCTGTGGACAGACAAGAAAAGGAGGAGCATCATGAACTTGTGTGTGCATTTGGTAAGGTTGGGGACAGTTATTTCTTGGAATAAAGGGGCATTGCCGCAATTACAAGGAGAGGAAGAGAGATGTATCAACCCACAGTATTACTTCCACACTTATTATGGGCCAAATAGACATATCATTACACGCCATAGATAAAGTCATCTCGAGGTATAAGAGAAATTCATGGACGCATCTTAAGTTTCTTTCATATATATCAGTTGTCATCTTCATAGTTGCACTATTTCAGCTTAGTATCATCATCAGAAGTGAGATATAATTGTAGTTCATCACGCTCCTGGATACTGCTCTCAATCCAGATGAGGGCTCCCTCAGTATTAAAATCAGTCTCGATGAAACAAGAGGTTAGCAATACGAGCATAGAATGTAGCTTCATCCACGATTCGCGCGGCAAGGTCAAATTAGGATTCTTGAGAGCAGTAATAGCACCGAAAAAGTGACGCTTGTTGGGACTATTATGTCAACTGTCCTCCTAAACTGATGTAGAAGCAAGAGTCCGGTTCTCTATAAACAGTGTTTGGAGCTAAATCTCTATAATGCAGATATAATCTGTGTGTCTCTAATCACAAGCGAGAAATTTGACAACAGAGATCCGGAATGAAATAAAACAGGAGCCAGGTGAGAGATGACTAATTCTTTATGCCATCAATGAACAAAATGGCATATGATGAGGTATCATACAAAAAGAGAGACTTTAGAGTGGAACCACCGGGAGATAGAACAAAAGATTTGTAACAGGCATCTCTCTCTAACGACAACCAGAATACATTTGAGCAGTAGGATCATGCTACGCAAATCACGAAACACACTGCACAAGCCCATAGATAATAATAGATGAGATTGGTATCGTAGTTAAAGGAATGGCGGTGAGTCGTTAAGAATCACTGATGCACGCTTGACAGCACATCGTCTTCCACAGCGACGACGAGAGAGATGTCCATCTGAGGACTGCCGCAATGGCGAAGATCATATGGAAAGAATATCAGGGACTACAGCGACAAAACGCTGGGAATTTCATGAGAAACAATTGTCTCTTATATTCAAATACGGTGGAAGATCATTGTACTTACATATTGCTGTCGTTGAATTATGTGTTATATTATGGATAGAAAAAAGGCTCTTTGAAATACTCAAAGGATTGGTAGCTTCATCGTAATCTTGCAATGGCAAGTGATCATCATAGTGATACATGCTCGTACGAGGAGTTTGGATTCCCATTGGTGAATAGTAATGACACAGCACTCCGCATGGACTTCACTCCTTATCGTAAGCGATAATAGAGGCAAAGAAGGCATTTGCTCTCGGTTGAACTTCGAGAAGACCTATAACCGATCATAACTAAAGCCCAAGGCTAGTTGGAGAGGCAGATTAGAGTGGACGAGGATTGTCCACTATCAAGCTGCATCCATTTTGCAAGCTGGTCCCGAACTGCATAAGTCCTATAGATAACTGCGCGATTTATCTGCTCTATGTATACAGACGAACGGTACAATTGAATGTGATCGGACGTAATGACAATAACAACATCCGGTCCAAAAGAGGCTCGCGATGATGGAGCTATGACTACCTACGAGTGAGAGACAAGGTTAATTAAGATGAGATCGCAATACAGGCAAGCTAGCGCACAGCACATAGTACAGACACGTGAACGATAGTAGTTGTACCTGGGACGCGTTTAAATAAGGAGGAAACGCTGTTCACTTTATAAGGCAGATTGGTCGCTCTCAACCAGATCGAATCATAAGACTCTAAGGCGAGGTTGATTTGCATATTACCCAGAGGAGAGAACTCTGCTATATCCAACTAACCAGTATCTTCATTGTGCTTTTTATGCCCCCTGATCAAGGCACTCTCTGAGAGGGTGCAGATAAATATTATGGGTGATCGGCACTTGGCATTGTCACTACTAACACTAATACTACAATTCAATTTACCTTGTTCTGTTGTTGGTGCTTACATGTAGGCAAGAGTGGTGGCCGCCACTCATCTAATGCCGGATCTCCATACGAACCATCCCTATACTACAATTGATGCCCAGCCGGGTCTTATACTGGATGTAGCTACTCAATGCTCGGAGTGTCTCCACAAGTTTTCGGGGATCTGGATAGAGGCTCACGGATTATGAGAGCTGTGTGGGACGATTCTATATCTCTCTCTCGCACATTCTCGCTTCGTTGCATACTATCACACGCGCGAGGTTCTATGTATAGTTGAGGTCGGAGTCCTCCGAAATATGGCAGTTTATGTAGGACTGATGCCTGGCTCTTGAGAGTGAGGACTTTTCTTGTCCATCTTGGTTCGGATGGATGCACTAGGGAATACATGCATGCAAATCAGACCTAGATATCACTCGTAAAAAGGAGAAGATATTCATCTGTTCTCGAGCTATACAAGCAACTGGACAGATTTCGATGGACAAAGCAACAACTGGATAAGTATTTTTTATCATGGAGGCACTCGTCCTGCCGGTATATGATGATATTCCGAGCGTTGAGCTGGACTGCGATATTCTGACTAGAGTCCAGTCGGCAGACACTCCCAAACTTATGAGTGTGACTCAACAATAAGGTCAGTATTCTAAAGGCCAGTAGCCATCGCTCTTGATTCTCTAGAAGAAAACATGACAAGAGTTATAGTTTGGATTCGAATAGCAAACTGGCAAAGAACAATGACCCGCAAATGCGAGACGGAGGCGTCCGCTGCGTGTCAGATCACAGGCTAATAATCGAGATTGAAATACAACAAATGTATGCTAGCCAGAGGTCTATGAGAAGTGAAGGGGAGTGCAAAACCGCGTGAAAGAGAAGCGCAGAAACGAAAGAATTTTGTGGGTGAAGCTGTCTCGATGCGAAAGATCTCTACACGAATTGAGAATTGCCAATTTGGAAAGCGGACAGAATCAGACCTATATATGAGTCGTAAGATATCGAGTGAGATGATGAAGAAAAAATGAAAGGACAGCACGCGGTAGACGCACGAGCAAAACGGAGCCCCCCACACGGTGATAGGTACTAGGATACATACGGAGTACACGTATTTCCATAGCTATCTAGATTGAACTTTAACTACCAGTAACTTTATTTGATGGACCATTCTGTAAAGGGAGCACATAAGATAGGAAGAACTTTCGAGATGCTACTACAGAGTGCTTTTGACTATATATTCTAGTTAATTCTCGATCTATTGTCATTTGCTCAGTAGATCATTATGGCAACACAGATGGAAGAATCCATGAAGCTGGTACCATCCTACTCTGTGAATATATAGGATAGTGGGCACCATCGATCTATGTCTCACTCTGTTGGTGTTATAGTAATGGGGCACCGTGTTTACGACGACAAGTACCGAACCTATCGATTATTAATTTGTGAATCAATTAGCTGTATTGTCTTGGAACTGTCATCATGTAAATCCTTGCTAATCTATCACCTTGAGACTCAAGCATACATGTAAGTCGGGGCTTGACTATAGGAATGATATATCGATAGACCCGCTTTTAAGCGAAAATATCTCGTCGAATGTATTTCAGAACTGATGGGCCTAACGATGATAGAATGAAGGAGTTCACCTGCTACAAGCAAACTGGATTGATCTCCTATGTTACAATAACACCAAGCTGGGTAAGTAATAAATCTCACCTCCATCGTCGTATATTCGTAAAGACTTTTCTTGCTACACTGTAGCTCTCTGGTTCGATGATACTGTAGAGTGTGATCCTTCCGTTAACGTTTCTCCTGAACAAATATCACACATGAGTCATGGAATTTCTTGATGTCGATATTAAGTATACGAAACTCGAGCATAGAATAAGAACAGCATAAATAAGGAAGGTTCTCAGTGACATAGCATGTCTTACTGCAATATCTAATAGAGGAATTTTAGAGAACTAGTGCTCGTCAATCGACAGTAACTAGCAGTAAGGACTTAGCTTTTTATTAGCTTTTCGTTGACTAGCATAGGATACACGAGACTTCTAGTGTACTTATCAGTCTTGAGATCAATACTAAGAACACTGAAAAAGGATTGTTGCGCAGCCGTAGGAATGGGGAGTCTTGGATTCAGAGGAGAGAGTTTTCATGTTGATTTTTTTTTCATGATTGCGGCGGATCTACTTACTTTAGTCGGAACTCTCCTGGCACTTATCTCGAAAGAGTGCATCAATGTAATTGAAGATCAAATGTTTCGCGTGTGCGACGAAGAGAACATTGTACTTCCTCGGCGTGAAGAGGCACGCCTTTGATTGCTAACATAAGAGAATTCGTGAGAGACTTTCACTAAACCTGAACATCTGAGACTTATTGTCCGTGAGCATTTAATGCGTATTAGCTCGAACTCGCGATCTGAGATTCAATATTACCATACTGCCTAGGGTATTTATAGTAGCACTGTTAGGACAACATAGATACTAACCAACGAATTCCATGAATCATTAGTATAGGGTCTCCAGCCAATATTCTAGGGATTTAGCTCACGTCTCAACGCTTTCTTCAGCTGTGCAGAATTCTGCACTCTTGTACTCTAGAATCGATTGTATCATACAATATTAATAAGTAGACGGTGATGGCAGTTTTACAACGGATCACATCATGAGAGGTCTGTGACGCCACAAATAGCATGAGATAACTTCCGTAGTCCATTAGACCACGCACTCTCATCGTCATTACACTTGATCTCTACTCGGCCTACAGACTGTTTATCATCTCAGGGCTACACGCTTATTCTCTTGCATGAGGTCCGCTTACGGTTATTAAAAGGACACACACTCGAGAACTTGTATGGTATATCAATGATTATGCCAATACTAGAGCAGTTCTAGGTGATGTAAGGTCGAGCAAAATATCTAAAGGTATAGATTATAGTATATACGTCCCCGTATACGATGTAACCGATTAGATAGACATACGTACGGCACTACCTATGTGTTAAGATGGATACATACTTTGGGCTGTCGTCCAAATACAAACCATACGGATATAAGATCGGATATTTTCTATGACACCGTAGCTGGAGCTAGTTTTTTCGGCGGTGAACATCATTATGTGATCATATCTACTATATGATTCAGCTCGCGGACCTTAACGATGATCGTGTCCTTTCAAGATGCATTCTGAGAGAGACAATCTTACTATAGTCTAGTCGCATAATCGATAGACGTCTTGCCGAGTCAGTTAAATCTTGAAGTATTTATCTAGAGCTCCTCTCCAAACTGTGGACGCGTCTGTCCTAACATGAGAAACGAAGCGTAGCTCTCTTGATCCACTATTCGCCCCGCATCTGGAGGATTGACGCGTATGCTGGTGATTACACGGCGCTTGAGCAGAGTGTGCATACTCAGGGAGAACACTTTTATCTTGAAATTTAGTGAGAGATCATCTTATAATGCTACCGTCATAACTAAGCAAAGTAAGATGTATAAAAGATAAACATCACATGCAATCAAAATATGTGACATGATATGGCCATCATCATCTTGTGCCTTTGATCTCCATCTCCAAAGCATCGTCATGATCTCCATCGTCACCGGCATGACACCATGATCTCCATCATCTTGATCTATATCAATGTGTCGTCACATGGTCGTCTCGCCAACTATTGCTCTTGCACTATTGCTATCGCATAGCGATAAAGTAAAGCAATTATTTGGCTCTTGCATCTTATGCAATAAAGAGACACATAAGGCTTCTGCCAGTTGCCGATAACTTCAACAAAACATGATATCTTATACAACACTCAACTTATATCTCATCACGTCTTGACATATCACATCACAACATGCCCATGCAAAAACAAGTTACGTCCTCTACTTTTTGTTGTAGAGTCTTTGCACGATGGCGCTATCGGGCTGGTGATTTAGCCAGAAATAGTGTATTTCTACACATCTCAAGATGCAAAAAAAACGCAAAATGTATAGTTTTGTTCAAAGTTGGGTGTTCCGGTTATAATCTCTACTGGAAAGGACCCCCTCTGGAGGCGCTGTCAGCACTGTGGTTCAACCTAAAGTTGAGAGTGGCTCTCACCAGGATTAAGTTCCACCTGCACGCACACCTCAACAGAAAGGATCATCCAAAATCAGGCAAGACCAGATGAAACAGTAGCACGCCAAAGCTCATTACCATCTGTGTGGCAGCCGTCGTAGCAGGATCTCATCCAGTCTCCTGGAGTTAAGCGTAACACGGCGTACTGTTAGAGTGCGGAGCGGTCACTCAAACAATAACTCGATGGAAGACGGCAATCTCAAATCTTCTGCAATAATGCACAAACAAGATGGAGCACAGTGTGCTAACGTAGATAGGATAAATCGAACAACTACCAATAGCCACTACCAGCTACCTGTGTTTTAATACCTCTGTACAAGCATATCACACTTCTATCCGGCTTGAAACCTGGCTCTGAATATGAGCGTCATGCTACGGAGAATTGGGGAACTGTAGTAATTTTTTTCCTAATAACGCCAAGCAGATATTGGTGATGCATAGCAACGAGAGGGGATGGGAAAGCGGTGCTTTGGCACAACAAGTACCCGCTAGAATCAAAGGTGACAAACGTTAGCCCTGGACAACTGACGAGGTATTAGAATCGTCAGTCCATTCCGAAATAAACACGATGGCACAATCCGAGCGAATTTCATCAAGCTCAACCGACATCCCGAAGCGCGCGCTGACCAAGCACTAAAATCACGAACAAATATCACCATACATGACTCATAGAGGCATGAGGAGACCCGTCGCTCACTGCGACTCTGAGAGTCAAGCTAGAGCCTCATTAGACGAGATAGTGTTCTGTGTAGCCACGACGGGTGATGAACGGTGAATAGCACTCGTAGTTACACCCCGAGAGGCAGCGACCACTTGCCTAAAACCTCACGAGGCTACGCATATTCTACGCAGCAGAGTGGAATTAGTGATAGGTCGGAGGGGCACCCGCAGGCCGCTTGGGAGCAGATCAACTGAATCACTTGTGGTCTCGAAGTGCCCCCTGCCTGTAAGTAAAGGAGCAGGGGGATCCCGCCGACCTCTACGAGCGCCGCCAGGAGGAGGTCCTCCTCTAGTGGAGTAGGACCCCTTTACTACTTCCTTACTAGGAGAGGAAAGGTAGGAGGCCACGAAGGAGGGAGGCAAGGGTGAGCCGAAAGGAAAAGTAGTGAGGAAAGGGAGAGCGTCCCTAGATGCCCCTAGTACAGGATGTCGCCTTTGGGCTGGGGGCGCAGCCATAGCCAAATCGCTCCCCTACACTCTGAGCGCAGATGAGGCCATGATATACGCGTTAGTTTAACGAGGCTTATCTCGGTGTAGGCGATGCACGACTACTTGTGCGTCGCCGAGTACATATGTAAATAGTAGCGCAAAGAGAGAGACAACTGAATTCTCTACCAGCTTGCAGGTTCGGCGTCTTGATGGATAACCCTAGCATTGAATATTCACAAGAGATACTTATAGACAATGTTAAGAACACAGCATAGAGTGCTAATCGACGAGATCGAGAGATGAGTAACACCTACATCTATATGTTTGAATCGGCCATGTATGTTACTGTAAGATCTCGTCCTAAACACGGTACTCTAAAAACACGCGGCTTCTACTGATGAGAGACCGGAGAGGAGAGTTACACAACAGTCGGTTCCAGATGAGTTAGGTACATCTCAAGTTCGTCACTGAGAGCAATGGACTGCTGCTTTTCACGCCGAATGCGATTAAGCTCCAAGCCTTCGGGACTCAACGTGGTAGTCGGTAAGTCTAAGTATTCGTGTGCTGATTCATAGTCCTAGGATCTGGGGCCGCTTGAAGGAGTTATAGTGGCCGGACATATTGCACCTCCCTAATCCAGGACCCTCCTCAGTAAGACCTCCTGTGAGCAGGCTTCAAACTGACGAGTAGAGGCTCAGAGCAGCGTGGTAATCTTCTCACGAGGCTAGGCAGGCCAACGATCTACCTCCAGTACTTTCTAGAGATTTATATAAATATCTCACACACAAGTATAGTGGTCGGGGTCCATACATAATTAGAGTTTCCATAATATGGCCGAAGTAGTAGAAGAAACATATATATCTCACAACTATATATGATTCATATATTGACGTTTGGGTAGTGTAACAGATCGAGCAGCGAGGACAAAAGCATGTTATCGTACGATTTATTATCTGTACGCCAAGCCCCAGCAAGTGTCACGGAGGGCGGTTCTTCACTTGGCACGTCTAGTCGTAGGACAGGCTAGAGCATATTCCGCTGATATTCCGAGGTTTCGCTTACATAATCGGGGGCGTGTTGGAATCTGACCAACTACTCGGAACTTTACAACCCTCTTATGGTTTGAGTGCTTGGAGACGAAAGTGATTTTTCGAGGGTAGGATGGGGTAGCAGTGTGCAGTCGACGTCCAGAGCTCGCGATATTTGAGGCGAAATGTAGGAGGAAGATACTCTTGCACAATCGCCTCCTCCGCCTATCTGCTTCCGTAGAGCTCGCTATGTCCTCTACGAGCCAACCTTCCAGAACAGCTCACCCATCAAGGCCACTACTGAGAACTTTCAAGTCTCAGACAATCTGATCGGTATAGATCGCGGAGGAACGTCAGGTCTCCTCGCATCCAGCAGCGTGAGAGAGGACCACGCATAACACTATAGAGGACACGGATGACATTGACCTAACGCATCCGCCCTGTACATCGTTCCCGACAAGAGGGGAACTGTCTCCCCTCCAAGTAGCCCATGAGAGGGGTACGTCCGGTTAACTTACGCGCACTTTCCTAGTGAGATCTGGGCTTTCACTAGTCTACCACGAGCTGTGAAATTCGTTGTCTTCCGGGGCACTTTGATGTTCTCACTACGGCATGTAGGAATTTCCATGAATAAGGACCGGACTTCCACTTCTCACCAAAGTCGTGTGTTCATTCGACGAATGTGTAGCGTTGGCTTTGCAACTATCTAGCAGCCAGTTTTAGGGCCGTCGGTGGCTAAAGACCTTCGCATGAATTATCATCGCTTCACTACAAACCGGGAGATGAAGGAGCGAGAGATGAATCATGGAGAAGTCTTATAGAGGTTCAAATCAAAAGCCAGTACTCGGGACGTGAAGAGTAGAGCTCTCGCCAAGCTAGACTGGCGTCATACACCCAGCACTATATCATGCGGATCAGAGATGTCTGTCGACTGGCACCAGGTCTTTTTACTTTGGAACCTCCATCATGGCACGTGAGTTCATTGAACAGCGAAGGGGTCGGGGTTTACGCATATAGGGCAGTGGCGATAGTACTTGAGTCCACCAATGCCCAGCAGGAGAGTGGGGCAGAAGGAACACCCTCTTAACGGATTCTCACCAGGGCATGACCAGAAGTTGGTTGAGGTTGGGGCAGCGCAACTGCGCGTCTTCGGTGAAGGCCAGGTTATCGTTACAGTGTCAGTAAGCCAGGTAGCCTTCCTTCATGGTTTGGAATGAGATGTGCTAGTGTTAGTCTGAGCGCGAGCCGATTTCCACTGGGCGGACGTCACAACCGCTCCGGACAATGCACTTCCAGCCTAATAAGGAGATTAAGGTGGGTGGAGTAGAGACCTGGGAGCTCTTTTGACACCGTCAGAGGCTTGCCTATCAATGTATCTTAGTGCCATATGGAGAGGAATGGCCATGTAGGATGACATAGGCTCGTTGCGCTTTCACATCCCCTTTTGGGTGGGTCGCACTTGGAGCTCACACCCAAGACCCTAGGTAAGCACCGCAACTCTTCACACCATCTACAAGCACTTCTCACTACAGACATGTCCAAAGCGGGAGGCAAGTAGATACATGTGGCCTACGGCTCTGGCGCGCTACGGAGGGCTTCAAAGCTCACACGAGACGCTAAGCCGTGAAGGCCGGATACCTTAATTGAGAGTGAGACATCTCCCGACAGGCAACTGAGATTGCGGACGAAAGGCGCGACCTCATCTTCGGTATCTCCACGCAAGTGCCCAGGAAACGCCTCCGCATCCAAGGCCCCAACATGCAGCATGAAGTAGGTATGTGTGCGTTACACATAAAGACTTTCGCACGGAATCTGGTTTGACACACTTCGAGCCCGCCATTTGTCGGCGGTGCGATGTGCGACGACCCATGTTCTGACTCTAATACGGAACTAGGCTTGATATTTCACAGAGATATCTAATATTTGCTGTACATATTCCTTTTCTCTGGCATATGATGAAAATTCCATATTCCATCTTATGGCATATGGGCTGGAAACTTATTTTGCGTAGCCGGACACTATCTTTGTGTTCAAAATCTTCTATGAAGTACTTGGAGGAGGAACCCGCCTTGCAATGTCGAAGACAATCCGCGCCGTGGACTCGTCGTCATTGAAGCCTGGTTCAGGGGCTACTGAGGGAGTCCTGGATTAGGGGGTGTTCGGATAGCCGGACTATACCTTCAGCCGGACTCCTGGACTATGAAGATACAAGATTGAAGACTTCGTCCCGTGTCCGGGAGGGACTTTCCTTGGCGTGGAAGGCAAGCTTGGCGATACGGATATGTAGATCTCCTACCATTGTAACCGACTTTGTGTAACCCTAACCCTCTCCGGTGTCTATATAAACCGGAGGGTTTTAGTCCGTAGGACAACATACAGAACAACAATCATACCATAGGCTAGCTTCTAGGGTTTAGCCTCTCCGATCTCGTGAGTTCGATCCCGAATCTACTTCCACGTGGGCCTCCTATGGCCCTGTGAACAGTAGTAAGGAGTCTACTTGTTCTTGAGGTGATGAAAAGCACATGGTGACCAGTATCAATTGATTAATCCACTGCGACATCCAGTCGTGGTGAACAGCCATCCGGCTTGTTAATGTAATCTAGGTTATCCTCGTGGCGCTAGGTTATACCCCTCCCATCAAGAGGCTCCTTACGAACCCGGTTAGCCAACAACTTCGTACGTGGCGCATTGTCAATCTGTGGTGTAACGTTCGAAATCGGCCTACGCGCGGCGCAACGCTAGCATTCAGACCCTTGGAGCGAGGACTCTTCGACCAAGTAACGTCACGGAGAAGTACTCGCGCGGAAGTCTATTCGCATTTGGGTCGCAAAAGGCTCCGCTCCGCCGCTTCCGAGGACGCGAGAGCTCGCGAGCGTCACTCGCCTACGAATGAGGTGGATAAAGAAAGCTAGGCAGTTCGCACGGCTTGTACAGGATGTTAAGCTTTCTTCATAATTTTGAATCGGCGCGGCATCTAATCATCGCCTTCAAAGCTGAATTCGGACCTAGACGGGGGGGGCCGAGTATCCCGGCTGTACTCCGTCACTTATATTTCTCTCTGCTCCGCGCTTCCCTCTCTTCCTCCTCCTTCCTTTTCTCCTCTTAGTAGGAGTAGGAAAGGGGAGTCTACTCCCTGCCTCCTAGGAGCGGAAGACCTCCTCAACCTTGGCCCGCGCCGTCTACCTAGTGAATCTGCGATAGTTTCCCATAGTCGAGGTGCGCGCCTTCAGGTCTTCGCGCTGCCTGGGAGAAAAGCTGCCATAAAGAAACAGAGGAGGAGCAGGGGCACCCAGCGCACGCGCGAGTCTGATTCACGCGAAAGAGTGACCGTTGATCTTACCAGTGTGTCGGTCGGACTCACATCCGATCGGTCCGGTATGTACCCGCCTTCGCTCCTTCTCATCATTGCTGAAACGAGGAGGGGAGCGTAGGAAAAAACTCATCGTCCACACCGGCGGTAGGTAGGAGAGAAGAGCGAAAGCCTGCGTCGGTTGCAAACCTCTCAGCGTAATCAAGCCGCGCAATCGAAAAAGAACATGGCGCCCCACATCGAGGAGAGTCCGAGGGGTCTCTCAGGAAGAATGGAAGAACAGCCTCTGCCTCCGGGGACACTCATATCGCAGTCCGCGAGGGGCACGTCATCAGCTGAAGATGTCTGCGAAAAGGGCGGGAGATGAGAGTGCTCCAGAGTACGAGCGGGCATACGGCGCCGGCGAAATTGTAAGTTCGGATACCAGAGTAACTCATGATGTTCCTTTGTTGCACAGCTTTCCCTAATGCCGAACGTAATTATGCAGCCCGCCCCGGGCCGAATTCAACGAATCATCGGGCGGCTCCCTGGACTCATCGGACGTGAACTCAGTTCCGCCCGCTGTCTCCCCCCGCACTGCAGATGACGCCGAAGTGGCCTCACGACAAGCTCCGGGGCAGGAGGAGGTGGTCCCGGAGGAGCCGCAAGGCAACCTCCCGGACTCCAGGAGTGAAGGGGATAAGCCCCCCCAGGGCTCCAAGTCCGGCTTTGTGCCGGACACCGCGCCGGAATCTTCCATAGTTCCAGACCGCGGTAGGCGAACTCCTTCCAAGCGGAGCAAGCCTTTTGAGCCGGCGGCCTCCGTCCAACCGGAGGTGCCGGACAATCTGCTGGAGGTGCTTGACGGCGCCTCCATCGACGAGGGGCACCGTACTATTGTGAGTACGGTGAGCGGACTGACGGAAGCTTGCGCTTGCCTTCTAATAGGCTTCGAGGTAAGTAAAAATATGTAAAAATATTACCGCATAGATAGTAGCCCCTGATGCTCTGTTTGGCGTTCGGAAAGAAAAGCCGAATAGAGGATCTATTAAATTTCGCAGGAGTCTAACAAAAAAGAGTCAATATGCGTATGCAGGCTTCGCTGCTATCCACCGCCGCACTGACTGCGGAGGTGGGTGTCCTGAAGCAGGACCTCGAGCGGACCGAGCAAGAGCTCGGCCTTGCCAAGCGGCGGCTCGAGGAGAAAGAAGGTAAGAAATACCTTACAGAAAAAGTGCCTATAAAAAGGCGTGATTGCAAAAAAAAACAGGATTGTACTGCTTATTGTAGGGGCCACGACTGAGGTGGCGACCCTTAAGCAGGCGCTGTCTGAGGCCGAAAAGAAAACGGCCGCGGAGCGCACCGAGCGAGACAGACTTGGGGCTCAGGTCGGCGAGGTGCAGCAAGAGCTTCAGGCTCTCATGAAAAAACATGAGAGTTTGGAGCTTGAGTCAAAGGCGCAAGCATCCGAGCTCGCGACGGCCCTTGAGACTGCCAAGTCTGCCAAGGCCGAAGCCCAAAAGGCCCTCCAAGAGTTGGAGGAGATGAGGAAGATAGCAGCGGGTAAGGCATTCTTCATGCAAAGCAGAAATATAAAAGTAAACTACTTGTTACTTACCCGAATCCGGAGCTCTCCAGGGGCATTCGCAGATCTTCCCCGCAGCGTATCCGATGCCGCCGCATTCTACCGAGCTGAAGAGGGCAGCTCGACGGAGAAGGTGTTCTGGTCTCAGTATTCTGAGGCCGGACACCCTGTGCCCTTGAGCGACCAGCTGAAACAGCTGGTCGAGCTCCACAAGGCGGCCGAACAGGCCATGAAGGGCTTCATAGTTCGGCTGTGGCCCGGAGAGGCCCTGCCTGGGAGCTATTTCGGGCTGGTGCGGCGGCTGGTGGAGGCCTGTCCGAGGCTCGAGGTCATCAAGCGCTCCGTCTGCATCGAAGGTGCCCGTCGGGCCCTTGCCCGTGCAAAGGTGCACTGGGGTAAGCTGGACGGTGAGAAGCTTGTGAAGGACGGGCCGCCGCCGGGAAGGAGCATCGCAAGCCCGAGAACTACTACAAGGATGTTCTTGCAGGTGCCCGCCTTGTGGCGGATGAATGTACCAAGGATGTGATATTGAATGAACTCGCTCGTGTTATCCTGTGCGCTGAAAACTTGTTCATATGCGCTAAGCAATGCTATTGAATTTAAAATATTACTTTCTGTGCGGCCGTTTATCAAAAAATTGAGAGATGGCCAGTCGTCGGCTTCTGCCCCCATGCCACTAGTGCTGGGGTGTTCGGGATAAACCTGAGCGCTCTTTTTCCCATAGTTGGGTCCTTCGAGGGAGGCGCTCAGCACAACGAACCAGGCAATCGGACTATAATGCTTGAACACTCTCACTTAGCCATAGAACTCTATAATTTTAAATTTCGGCGAAGCCCCTAGTTCGGAAGACCGAGTTCGGGGCGCTATCCACGCCTTGGCCGGACAAAGCCAGCTCCTCGCTCGAAGCGGCATAAGCCTTTAGGGACTCGAAAAACCTCTCGAACAGCGACCGGTCTCTCGCCACATCATGACAGTCAGTTTTAGCTTTCTCCACTGAGGTGCTTAACCCAGCTGAACCGGGGCACAATCGCAGTGGTTCTCCTAGTGCTACCTTAGCCGATAGAGCGGAACGTAAGGCACCAAAACATAGGAGCCGGGCAAACCCAACTATTGACCCAAATCATGATTCGGAGCCGATGCATATAGTGCTATAAGTTCGGGGTGCCGCACTTGTGAAAGTGTACGGACTTCTCACACCATTATGAGGGGTACTGAAGCCCCTGGCGTGTTTGCCGTACCATGGTGTACGGGTGCAATCATGTCATTTAATAAACATAAATGTGAAAAGAAGATAATGCAAAAAATAGACAAGAAGCTAAGCATTGTTTATAGAGAGGCTATTTATCAAAGCCGAACGATACAAATAGTGTGTAAGCAAAAGATATTGGACTATTCAGTATGTCCTGACCAGGGGCAGGCCGCGGAATTGTATTTAAAACAGGTATACCGCTCGTAACAGAGACCACCTGGGAGTTCCATAATGCGGCATGGCTTGTCTGCCTCCCTGGATCTTGCATCGTTTGTGCGGCAGTCGAATTGCCGAACAGGTCGTCCGAAGTATGGAGTCCTGAAAGTAAGAAAAAATTAAAAAAAGAATCCGGCAGCCCCTAGTACGTTTTAAGCCGTATTTCCTGGGCGTGCCGTTATTGTGCCCCTTCCCCTGTGCCCGTGGTATTTCAAGGGCGTAGTTATGTACGCGAGGTACTGGTTTTGCTATGTCGCGAAAGCTGGGGTTGGGGCCGCATTGCTACGCTTGCTCAGAGTGTGCCAGGCGGTCCTGCTGTGGGTTACTCCGGGCGCGCTTGGCAGTGTCTAGCTTTTTAATGGCCGGACTGGAGAATTGCCTGAGAAGGCTACTTTGTACCTCCGTTGCGAGAGCCGTCGTATGCTCCTCCTTACGGAGGGAGCGTTCGGTGTTTCCATTGACCGTAATTACTCCTCGAGGGCCTGGCATCTTGAGCTTGAGATATGCGTAGTGCGGCACGGCATTGAACTTTGCGAATGCAGTTCATCCGAGCAGGGCGTGATAGCCACTGCGAAACGGGACTATATCGAAGATTAACTCTTCGCTTCGGAAATTGTCCGGGGATCCGAAGACCACGTCAAGTGTTACTGAGCCTGTACAGTTGGCTTCTACACCTGGTATAACGCCTTTAAAGGTCGTTCTTGTGGGCTTAATCCTTGAGGGATCTATGCCCATTTTCCGCAATGTATCCTGATAAAGCAGGTTCAGGCTACTGCCGCCGTCCATGAGGACTCTTGTGAGATGAAATCCGTCGATGATTGGGTCGAGAACCAATGCGGCGAAGCCGCCATGACGGATGCTAGTGGGATGGTCCCTTCGATCAAAAGTGATTGGGCAGGAGGACCATGG
>NC_053025.1:30312187-30322408 GCF_003073215.2 Triticum urartu
AGATTATCTTTCAACACTCGCCCTTCGGCGACATTCTGAATTCACTAAGGTCTCTCTCTTTGTCAGGAGAGCCCTGGCCGGATTATGGCCAACAGGATTGGGATGCGAACGACGAAGAAATTCGACGCCACCCACCACCCACTTCATAGCCACTGTCGATGATTTAACCGACATGCTCGACTTCGACTCCGAAGACATGACGGTATGGACGACGATGTAGGAGACGAACATGAACCAGCACCTATAGGGCACTGGAAAGCCACCTCGTCATATGACATATACATGGTGGATACACCCAAAGAAGGCAATGGCGACGGGATAGCCGGAGGATGACCCCTCCAAGATGCAACCCAAACGCCGACGTCAGCGGCGCCGCTCTAAGTCCTGCCAAAGCAAAAGTGGTGATACCAGCACAGGAGATAATAACACTCCAAATAGTGCCGAAGAAAACAAAAAACCCCTCCAGCAAGATTTAGAGCAGGAGGATGGAGGAGCCAGCTCTCCTGAGAGAGCGGCAGACGGAGAGGAGGAGGATGACAATCACATGCCCCCCTCCGAAGACGAGGCAAGCCTCGGCGATGATGAATTCGCTGTACCAGAGGATCCCATCGAACAAGAGCGCTTCAAGTGCCGGCTTATGGCCACGACAAATAGCGTGGAGAAAAAGCAGTAGCAGCTTCAAGCTGATCAATATCTGCTAGCTGACAAATGGACCAAATTCCTCGCGGCCGAGGAATATAAACTCGAGCGCCCCTCCAAGAGTTACCCAAGGCGCAGGTTACTACCCCGACTGGAGGAAGAAGCATATGATACGGCTGATCGGCCCCCTCGTGGCCGCGATAGAGAGGCATTCCAGCCAAAAGCTCAGCCTCCACCCCAACGCCATTCAAATAAAAAGGCATGGGGAGATACGCCAGACCTGCGAGACATATTGGAGGACAAGGCAAAGCATTCAAGATCGATCTACGGATCACGAGGGCGCACCACTCTGCGAGACGACAAACGTCACGCCGGATACAGTAAAAGCAAATCCGGCCGGGCCGAACACAGCGGGCAAGACCCATTCGAGCTGCGTCGCGATATAGCCCAATACAGAGGCGCCGCACACCCCTTATGCTTCACAGACGAAGTAATGGAACATCAATTCCCAGAAGGTTTCAAACCTGTAAATATTGAATCATACGACGGCACAACAGATCCCGCAGTATGGATTGAGATTCCTCCTCCACATCCACATGGCCCGCGGCGATGACTTACACGCCATCAAATACCTCCCACTAAAGCTCAAAGGACCAGCGCGGCATTGGCTTAACAGCTTGCCAGCGGACTCCATTAGCTGTTGGGAAGATCTGGAAGCCGCATTCCTCGACAACTTTCAGGGCACTTATGTGCGACCACCAGACGCCGATGATTTGAGCCACATAATTCAGCAGCCAGAAGAGTCGGCCAGGCAATTCTGGACTCGGTTCCTTACAAAGAAAAATCAAATCGTCGACTGTCCGGATGCGGAGGCCTTAGCGGCTTTCAAGCACAACATCCGAGATGAGTGGCTAGCCTGGCACCTTGGTCAGGAAAAGCCAAAATCTATGGCAGCTCTCACGATGCTCATGACCCACTTTTGTGCGGGAGAAGACAGCTGGCTGGCTCGCAGTAATAACATATCAAAGAACCATGGTACCTCAGATACCAAGGACGGCAATAGCAGGTCACGTCGCAACAAGCATAAGCGCCGCATTAACAGCGAAAATACTGAGGATACGGCAGTCAATGCCGGATTCAAAGGCTCTAAACCCGGTCAGCGGAAAAAGCCATTCAAACAAAGTACGCCGGGTCCGTCCAGCTTGGACCGTATACTCGATCGCTCGTGTCAAATACACGGCACCCCAGACAAGCCAGCCAATCACACCAACAGGGATTGTTGGGTGTTCAAGCAGGCCGCAAGTTAATTGCCGAAAACAAGGACAAGGGGCCGCATAGCGATGATAAGGAGGAGCCCCGGCAGCCACACATTGGAGGACAGAAGAGGTTTCCCCCGCAAGTGCGGACGGTGAACATGATATACGCAACCCACATCCCCAAGAGGGAGCGGAAGCGTGCGCTCAGGGACGTATATGCGTTGGAGCCAGTCGCCCCAAAGTTCAACCCTTGGTCCTCCTGTCCGATCACCTTCGATCGCAGGGACCACCCCACTAGTATCCATCATGGCGGATTCGCCGAACTGGTCCTAGACCCAATCATCGACGAATTTCACCTCACTCGAGTCCTTATGGACGGCGGCAGCAGCCTGAACCTGCTTTATCAGGACATAGTGTGCAAAATGGGTATAGACCCCTCAAGGATCAAACCCACAAAAACGACCTTTAAGGGCGTCATTCCAGGCGTAGAGGCCCATTGCACAGGCTCAATTACACTGGAGGTGGTCTTCGGATCCCCGGATAATTTCCGAAGCGAAGAGTTAATCTTCGATATAGTCCCGTTCCGCAGTGGTTATGACGCGTTGCTCGGGCGAACCGCATTCGCTAGATTCAATGCGGTACCGCATTATGCATACCTCAAGCTCAAGATGCCAGGACCTCGCGGAGTTATTACAGTCAATGGAAACACAGAAAGCTCTCTCCGAACAGAGGAGCACACTGCGGCCCTCACAGCAGAAGCGCAAAGCAGCCTCTCAAAGCAATCAACCAGTTCAGCGTTTCAAAGCCCGGACACCTTCAAGCGCGCTCGGGGCAATCGGAAAATAGACCGCCTGGCGCGATCTGAGCTCGCGTAGCAATACGGCGGCCACCCCAATCCCAGCCCAACGGCGATATTCGTGTCGCGTGTACATAATTACGCATTAAAAATACCATGGGCACAGGTGGGGAGGGGGGCACAACTGCGGCATGCCCCAAAACGCGGCCTAAACCGCACTAGGGGCTTCCTGTTTTGTCATTTTCTTTTTCTTTCAGGACCTTAATCACTGGAAACAATGTCCGATAGCACTATTGCCGAACACATGATGCAGCAACCAAGGAGGCATATAGCTACGTTATACCATGGAATTCCCAGGTTGATTACAGTAACGAGCGAAATATTCGATTTCATATCATTCCTCAGCTTGCCCTTGGAAGGGACATAGTCCTACTCTTTGCTTATCGCACTATCTGTATCACTCTGCTTTAACGCAATTTTTTCAATAAACAATGCATGACATTACGACTATTATTGCATTCTTGTTATATATATATATATACTATGTGTTCATTAATGACGCCTTGCAACCGTACACTATGGTACGGCCAATACACCAGGGGCTTACGTACCCCACAATGCGGTGTGAAAAGTCCGAACACTTTCACAAGTGCGGCACCCCGAACTTATAGCATTATATGCATCAGCTCCGAATCATGTCTTTGGTCAAATGTTGGGTTTGCCCGGCTCCTATGTTTTGGTACCTTACGTTCCGCTCTATCGGCTAAGGTAGCGCTAGGAGAACTACTGCGATTGTGCCCCGGTTCTGCTGGGTTCAGCACCTCAGTAGAGAAAGCTAAAACTGATCATGATAAGGCGAGAGACTGGTCGCTGTTCGGCGAGGTTTTCGAGTCCCTAAAGACTTATGCCGCTTAGAGCGAGGGGCCGGCCCTGTCCGGCTTAAAGGCGTGTATCGCGCCCCCAATTCGGCCTTCCAATACCAGGGGCTTCGCCGAAATTTAAAATTATAGAATTCTATGGCTAAGTGAGAGTGATAAAGCATTATAGTCCGATTGCCTTGTTCGTTGTGCTGAGCACCTCCCTCGAAGGACCAAAATGGGAACAAGAGTGCTCAGGTTTATCCCGAACACCCCAGCACTCGTGGCATGGGGGCAGAAGCCGAGGACTAGCCATCTCTCAGATTGGATAAACAGCCAAACAGAAGGTAATATTTTAAATTCAAACAAGCGTTGCATAGCGCATATGAAACAAGTTTTCATAAATACAGGATAAAACGAGCGAGTTTACTCAAATATTACATCTTTTGAACACTCATCCATGAGACGGGCACCCGGCAGAACACCCTCGTAGTACATCTCGGGGTGGCGTGCTCCTTGCCCTCCGGCGGCCCCTCCTTGATCAGCTTCACGGCGTCTAGCTTGACCCACTGCAATTTCACACGGGCGAAAGCCCGGCGTGCACCTTCAATGCAGACAGATCGCTTGACGACCTCCAGCCGCGGGCAGGCATCCACAAGCCGCCTCACCAGGCCGAAGAAGCTGTTCGGAAGGGCGTCGCCAGGCCACAGCCGGACTATAAAGCTCTTCATGGCCTGATCGGCCGCCTTATGTAGCTCGACCATCTGCTTCAGCTGGTCGCTCATTGGCACCGGATGTTCGGCCTCAGCATACTGAGACCAGAACAGCTTCTCGTCGAGCTTCCGTCCTTGGCCTGGTAAAATTGTGCGGCATCGGACACACTGCGGGGCAAATCTGCGAATGCTCCTGAAGAGCTCCGGATCCGGGTAAGTAATCGGTAATTTACTTTTACATGCTTGCTTTGCATATAGAAAGCCTTACCCGCGCTATCTTCTTCATCGCGTCGATCTCCTTGGAGGGCCTTCTGGGCCTCGGCCTTGGCACTCTTTGCGCTCTCAAGGGCCGCGGCAAGCTCAGACTCTCGCGTCTTCGAGTCAAGCTCCAACGCCTCGTGCTTTGTCGCACGAGAGCCTGGAGCTCTTGCTGCACCTCGCCCACCCGAGCCTCGTGCTTCTCTCGCTCGGTGCGCTCCTTGGCCGCTGTATCTTCGGCCTTGGTTAGCGCTTGCTTCAGGGTCGCCACCTCGGTCGTGGCCCCTGACAAACATACGATGATCCTGTCATTTTGCAATCGCGTCCTTTTTACATATCTATAGACGGGTATTACTTACCCTTGTTCTCCTCGAGCTGCCTCTTGGCAAGGCCGAGCTCTTTCCTGGACCCCTCGAGGTCCTGCTTCAGTACGGCGACCTCCGCAGTCAGTGGCGGACGCAGCAGCGAAGCCTACATATGCATATTGACACACTTATATTAGACTCCTGCGATATTATTTGATCCTCTGTTCGGCTTTTCTTTGTGAACACCGAACAAAGCATCAGGGGCTACTGTCTATGCGGTAATATTTCTACTACATTTTAAAACACTTACCTCAAAGCCTGTTAGAAGGCTGGCACAGGCTTCAGTCAATCCGCTCTTGGCGGACTGAACCTTCTGGATCACCGCACTCATGATAGTGCGGTGCTCCTCGTCGATGGAAGCGCTGCGAAGCGCTTCCAGCAGATTGTCCGGCGCCTCTGGATGGACAGAGGTCACCGGCACAGGCGTCTTGCCCCTCTTAGAAGGAGGCCGCCTGCCCGAGCCCGGAACCGCTGGAGGGTCTCCGCGGTGTTCGGCTGAGGGCCGAACTCGGAGCTCTCAGGGGCCCCGTCCCCTCGGCTCCCGAGTCCGGAAGGTCGCCTTGACGCCTCCGAGAGCTGTCTCCCCTCGATCCGCCTCTTGAGACAACACCTCGGCGTCGTCGGCAGGATGAGGGGAGGTGGCGGTCGGGACTGGATCGCTATCCATGTCCGACGAGAGCCCAAGGAGCCGTCCGATGATACATCGATACTGGCTCGTGGCGGCCTGCATAATTTGTTGCGATTAGGGAAAGCAGTGCGACAAAGGAATCCTATGAGTTACTCTGGTATCCGAATACTTACGATCTCCCCGGGGGCTTGACCCTGGGCAACCACTCGTCTTCGCCTTCGTCGGCGGTGGAACCGTCCGGAAGGAGAGTCCTTCCCTTCTTGGACCCTCCGGCCTCCCCGGTTGGGGCGGCCTTCCTTTCTTGTCTCCCCCAGTCGGTGGGGAGCATCTTCTTATTCTTCTCTCGTCTTCGGGGGAAGAGTGCGCCGCAGAGTCATCGGACGGTGAGTCCGACGACGCCTGGCGTCGGGAACTCTTTCGGGTTCCCTTGGCCTTCTTGGTCTTCTCCGGCACCTTATAAGGGGCCGGAGTCAGCATCTTCGCCAGAAGAGTCTGCGGGGCCTTCGGGCAAAGGAGCCGGACAGTCGATCTGTCCGGCCATCTTCTGCCAGTCCTGTCAAAGGTACGGGAGTTTAGATCCCGCATAGAGTCAATCTATATAAAAAATAAGTATCCTGTGAAAGGTAAAGCAGCTTACCGCACTGGCTTGGCGCTTCGCGCTGAATCCGCGATCCTCAGTAATAGGGGGACCTCGGCACTTTTGAACAGCACCCTCCAGGCATCTTCATGAGTCGTGTCGAAGAGCCTGTTCAGAGTTCGGTGCTGCGCCGGATTGAACTCCCACAAGTTGAACTCCCGTTGTTGGCACGGGAGTATCCGGCGGATGAGCAACTTGGACTATGTTGACAAGCTTGAGCTTCTTGTCCACCATGTTTTGAATACATGTTTGGAGTCCGGTCAGCTCTTTCGAATACCCCAGGACAGGCCCTTCTCTTTCCAGGAGGTGAGCCGCGTGGGGATGCCAGATCGGAACTCGGGGGCCGCTGCCCATGCAGGGTCGCGCGGCTCGGTGATATAGAACCACCCCGATTGCCACCCCTTTATGGTTTCCACAAAGGAGCCCTCGAGCCATGTTACGTTGGGCATCTTGCCCACCATGGCGCCTCCGCACTCCGCCTGGCGGCCGCCCACCACCTTCGGCTTGACATTGAAGGTCTTCAGCCATAAGCCGAAGTGGGGCTTGATGCGGAGGAAGGCCTCGCACACGACGATAAACACCGAGATGTTGAGGATGAAGTTCGGGGCCAGATCATGGAAATCCAGGCTAATAAAACATGAGCCCCCGGACGAAGGGATGGAGAGGGAATCCCAGTCCGCAGAGGAAATGGGTGAGGAATACTACCCTCTCATGGGGCCTGGGGGTGGGGATGAGCTGCCCCTCATCTGGGAGCCGGTGCGCGATGTCGTCGGGCAGGTATCCGGCTCTCCTCAGTTTCTTGATGTCTCCCTCCGTGACGGAGGAGACCATCCACTTGCCTCCCGCTCCGGACATGGTTGGAGAAGGTTGAGGAAGTGGACTTGGGCGCTAGAGCTCGAGTGTGCGAAAACGGATGAGCAAAGGAGGAAGAAGGCATGGATAGAAAGGTGAATCCTTATCCCTTTATATGGGCGGACGAAACTAAGCGTCCCCACTTGCCTGGTAAAACTCGCTTATCCCCCAAGCGCCGCAATTGATGGCGCGGTTGGGTTACCCACGCCCGTATTGATGAGAATCCCGTAATAAGGGGACACGATCTCTGCTTTGACAAGACGTGTCGAAAAACTGCCTCGCGTTATGTGCGGGGCTGGTTAAAAGGAAACGGTTCGAATAATCACCGGGCCATGACATAACGTCATGCTGCCAAAACAAGCCAGCAAATTAGATCTGCGAAAATATTATTCTCTCTACGGTGGAATGTGGAACTTATTTTGCAGGGTCGGACACTATCCTCGTATTCAAATTCTTCTGTGATGTATTCGGAGAAGGAACCCGCCTTGCAATGCCGAAGACAATACTGCGCGCCGGACTCATCGTCATTGAAGCCTGGTTCAGGGGCTACTGAGGGAGTCCTGGATTAGGGGGTCTCCGGACAGCCGGACTATATCCTTTGGCCGGACTGTTGACTATGAAGATACAAGATTGAAGACTTCGTCTCGTGTCCGGATGGGACTCTACTTGGCGTGGAAGGCAAGCTAGGCAATACGGATATGGATATCTCCTCCTTTGTAACCGACCTTGTGTAACCCTAACTGTCGGTGTCAAAACCGGCGGATCTCGGGTAGGGGGTCCCGAACTGTGCGTCTAGGCCGGATGGTAACAGGAGGCAAGGGACACAAAGTTTTACCCAGGTTCGGGCCCTCTTGATGGAGGTAAAACCCTACGTCCTGCTTGATTAATATTGATGATATGGGTAGTACAAGAGTAGATCTACCACGAGATCGAGAGGCTAAACCCTAGAAGCTAGCCTATGGTATGATTGTTGTTCGTGTTCTACGGACTAAAACCCTCCGGTTTATATAGACACCGGAGAGGGTTAGGGTTACACAAGTCGGTTACAATGGTAGGAGATCTACATATCCGTATCGCCAAGCTTGCCTTCCACGCCAAGGAAAGTCCCTTCCGGACACGGGACGAAGTCTTCAACCTTGTATCTTCATAGTCCAGGAGTCCGGCTGAAGGTATAGTCCGGCCATCCGGACACCCCTAATCCAGGACTCCCTCAGTAGCCCCTGAACCAGGCTTCAATGACGACGAGTCCGGCGCGCAGATTGTCTTCGGCATTGCAAGGCGGGTTCCTCCTCCAAGTACTCTCATAGAAGATTTTGAACACAAAGATAGTGTCGCCACGGCAAAGCCTTTATTCAATCGTTTATTGTCCCACCTCAGCGTCATGCGAGGCGGTTTCCTTGGCACGTCTTGTTAAAGCAGAGATCGTGTCCCCTTATTCCGGGATTCTCATCAATACGGGCGTGGGTAACCCAACCGCTTCTAGGACTCCTAGACTATAGGCAAGTCCAAACGGCCACGGAGAGGACGCTTGATATTCACCCTCTTTATAAAGGGACAAGGCTTTTATTTTTTCCCTCCCGTGCTCAATCGAATCCTTCCCCCACCTCAAGCTCAAACACCCAAAGTTCAGGTCAGGTGCTCCGAACCTTCAATCATGTCCGGATCTAGCCTTCAAGGCCGATGGGTGCCTTCCTCCGTCATGGAAGAAGACATCAAAAAGTTGAGGGAGGCCAGATATCTGACCGCCGAGGTTTCGCATCGGCTGCCTGCCCGAGGGCAGGCCGTCCCCTCCCCCGAACCCAACGAGAACGTCGTGTTCGTCTCCCACTTCCTCCGAGGTCTAGGCCTTGCTCTGGATCCTTTCGTCAGGGGTTTGATGTTTTATTACGGCTAGATTTCCATGATCTAGCTCCGGACTCCTTTCTTCATATTCACGACATTTATTGTCGTGTGCGAGGCCTTCCTCCGGGTTACCCCTCACTTTGGCCTATGGCTCAAGACCTTTGAAGTAAAGCCGAAGATGATCGAGGGGCAACATGCAGCGTGTGGAGGTGCCTCAATACGCAAGATGACGGGAGCTCCATGGCCCAAAGGTTCCATTCCAGAGGTGTCTGAATTGTGGCAACAGGAGTGGTTCTACATCACGGCTCCTAGAAGTGCCAAGTGGGCGGCCGCCCCTGTTTTCCGCTCGGCCTCCAGCAAAACTGATGTCATGGATCAGTAGAGGTCTGAGCTGGGGTCCAGCCAAGGACGTGCCTATACTGCAAAGCCGCATTCGAGATCTCTTCAATGGAGATTAGTTTGGTTGCCGTTAATAACAAGTTATGCTAGTTCGTCAGTCCAGCCCTTGCAAACGCCGGCCCCTTCGCTTGTGGGTTTCAATCCGAGGACCGACGTGTCATCAAAATTTTTCTCGCCTGACCGCACGAGGAGATGTACAATCATTTCTTCGGACCAGGTAGAGTGTCCGGAAATCACCGAGGACGTTGGCCTGAGCAGTAACGCGCCGCCAACAGGTAGGAATCTTCGGCCGAACATACTATCTCTCATTTGTTACGAGGTTATTTCTGAGAGTTCGCTTTTTTTGACCAGATGGCTACAAAGGCGAAGTTGATTCGGCTGTTCGGCCCCCCTTCCCTGAGGGTTTGGAAATCTGGTATTGAAAGATGCCTCAGGTCGCAACCTGCCCGGAAGCCCTTGAAGGAAGATACTGGGGAGGATAATACGGGCAGACGCGGGCCCCAACGCTGCCCATTCTAACCGAGGGAGCGAGCGCCCCCATGAAGGAAGACGACCGGAGGAGGAAAAGGACTGCGCCCGGGGATTTGGAAGCCGAAGCTTCCAAACGGGAGAAGAAGTCTCCCACAGAGGGTCCTACCTTGGGGGGTGCTTTTGCCGCACAAAGTCCGCGGGGGGAGCAATTCTCCAGCGAGTCGTAAGTGACCCGAAATACTTTAATAGTACAAGTATGCCCTCCTTTTCTTCTGAGAAAATAACCACCGCATATATCTTTGCAGTTCGGGCCTTAGCCCCTCTCAAATGAGCTCGTCTTCGGGGGATCTTCTTCCAGAGATGATGGAGAGCGAAATGCCTCGTCCGGACTCCTCCGCTCTGGAAGCGGGCGACCCCGAAGTGTCATCACGGAGGGCCTCTCCAAGTCTGGTGAGGCCAGAAGATAATCCCATTGACCCCCGAAGCTCCCAGGCTCCCAAAGAGAGCG